>NW_026020286.1:691179-740912 GCF_900185275.1 Solanum verrucosum
GTAGGCCTCACCCAACTTATTATATTGATGATGGAAAAGCACCAGAGTTGGAGCTAGCTTATTTTATGAGCCTTTGTTTTAATTATCTTCCATTGAGGAGGGAGGTTCCTTTGTCATTGAGCCATATAGTCCGCACCGATTTAGTCGCCAATTTGGTTTTCATCAAGATATTCCTGGCTATTTAGAAAATGATATTCGTGCTGAGTCACTTGATGAAGGCCTTAGATATTGGCGCATTTGCATATCACGTGCAACTATGTCTAAAGCGACATTTCCTCCTGCGGTAACTTCCGCAAAAAAGCTTTATACTACCCAATATTCATCTTGGTGGGAGAGATCCTATGGAATGGTTCTTGAGGATAATTTGGATGTTATGGTAGAGAAAGCTGGGTCAGAATTTGTTACCCTTTTAGAAGACAAAAGTCAAGATATCGAGAAGACACTTTCAAAAGTCAAGACACCACTTGCTCCCCAACATCAAAGTAAGAAGCTTAACTCCTCTAAGGTATCTAAGAAAGAAGTAGTTCATACTTCTACTGATAAAGAGAAATGTCCCCAATTTCTCTTCTCTAGTAAACGGGCCCTTCAAGAAACAACAAAACTAGCAAGGATCGATGTTGGAAGAGGCAAAGGGTTGAACCATCTGGGGCTGAAGTTGTTGATTTAAGAGTCATAGAAGTTCAGAGTGTCGATAGTCCTTCAAGATCAATGACAATTCAGAGTGACAAGGTTTAATTTATTTATTTATTTATTTTTTTTTTTTTTATTTTTGAATAAAATAACTTTGCTAACCCACTTTTTCCATGTGTAGGTTAACGCTGCCGAAACATCCACTAGGATCGCCACATGAGATGCCATAAGTTAGCGATGAGTCTACTGCAATATTAAAACCTAAGGCACAATCAATTTCAAATATTGAGCAAGAGCAAAAGACATCATCTACTTCTCGTGGCCAAACTTTAAAAGGGTCGACTCCTAATTCAAATGAGTTTTCCCGAGTTCTTACAAAGAGTAATGGAGCTATGTCTTTCTTCGAAGGAAAAGGTGTTGTGTTCAACCACAAAAGAAAGTACATCTTGGGTCTTTGGGAAGAGATTTGTGGAAAACTTTCCAGAACTTCTCTAGACAATATTTCATCTTACAAAGATGATATTTGTGAGATTTTCAAGGAGATGAGTGAGATGAATTTATTAGATCTTTCACCATTGAAGAGCTTGGTAGATTCTCTTTTTGATCATGCTACTTCTTATGATCAAGAACACTCTAATTTTGTTGACAAGGCATATGAAGATAAGAAGATGGAGTTGATTTCCAATGCCAAAGAGCGTCTCGGATTGTTCAAAGTAGAAGAGGGTGAGAAGGCAAAACATGTTTCTTCTAACAAGAAATCACTAAAGAAGGTTAAGCGGAAGCTAACAACTTTACAAGGAGAGCGAGAGGGACTTGAAGTTGTTTTAGAAGCTGCTAAGAAGAGGGTTGAGGAGGTTCAAGCCAAGATTTTAGCTACAGAAGATGAGATATCCTCGTATGAAAATATGAGTTTATTAACGCTTGAAGATTCACTTCGTTTGGAACAGAAAAGAGAATGCTTGGAGGCTAGTCGTCAAGATTTGACTAACTACAAGTTACGCTTAGATTAGGCGTTTTCTTCGTGTTTCCCTTTTTTTTTGTTTTCTTTAGCATTTGACTGATGTTTTAGACAATTTATAGTAATGAAGTTCTTTTTTTTCTTTTTTTTTAATATCATGCATTTTTATTGCATAATCCAATTTGAATTTGCTCTTTAATTCTTAATCCCAAGCTTTAGTAATTCAAAGTCATTCCATATTTTGCATGACAGTAAGAATGAATATAGTGCAAGTTCCACATTTTTAAGTTTGCACATTCAAACTTGCCTTATCAATTTTGTGGAATTTAACTCGTAACAAGTTTTAGGGCCTTAACTTGTAAATTCATAGAATTCGAAGACATTGACTTATAACTTGGTTGATTTAAGAGTCTAACATGCAAACTTGTAGGACTTATCATATTTACTTTGTCGGATTTGAAGACTTCAACTTGTATATATAGAGGATTCAAATACTTCAACTTGTATACTTGTCTGAATTTAAACACTTCAAGCCTACTGTCAAAGAAGCTCATATTTCATAAGGGTTTGCCCCCATCTATTGACCATTCAATACTTCGTACAAGTCTACAGTTTGATGAGACAAAAAAATAAAACAAAATACTTATCGCTCTGACTGCATGTGACAGATCAAGTGGGAACATGTTTTTTTTTTTTTTACACTCATGCAACTGAACTTATGATATATTCTAAGCGCCTACGTACCTCAGTGAAGAGGATCAAGTCACAACGTAGTTCTTGGGGATTGAGTGAATTTTTTTGTTTGTTTTTTTTTTGTTTGTGCCGTACACAGTTTATACTCTTGCGGGCCAGGAGTGACATGCAGTTTAGGCTCGTACCTTAAGGAGCATCATCTTACTTCAAGGGTAGTACCTCTTTAGGAATTTTTCATTAATAGGACCAATCTTTACGCCATCTGCATCAACAAGCTTGTAAGCACCATGTGAATATGCTTCTTGTACAACATACGGTCCATCCCATTTTGAGGTAAATTTGCCCCCAGACTTGTGCGAAGTAATGATGGGTCTTCTTACAGCGAGAACTTGGTCTCCAACTTGGAAACACCTCAAGCGAACTTTCTTATTGAAAGCACGAGATAGACGAGCTTGATAACATTCAAGGTTTTGTTGGGCTTCTAGCCTCTTTTCGTCAAGTGCTTCTAACTCAGCAAGACGCAGTCGAGCATTTTCTTCTTCAGTGAGCCCTTCTTGAATAACAAGTCTTAAGGAAGGTATTTGACGCTCGAGTGGCAGGACTGCTTCAACTCTGAAAGCAAGTGAATATGGTGTTGCTTGAGTTGGTGTGCGGTATGTTGTCCTATATGCCCACAAAGCTTCTTCCATTCTTTCATGCCAATCCCTTTTGGACTTGGAGACAACTTTCTTCAGGAGGTTGCATAGAGTCTTATTGAATGCTTCGACAAGACCGTTGGCGGTAGCATGATACATAGAAGATTTACGCTACTTGAAAAACCAAAGAGATCACAAATTTTGTTCATTAACTTGTTATCAAATGGCTTGCCATTGTCTGTTATTATGTAGTGAGGGATGCCAAAGCGATAGATGATATTCACTCGGATAAAATTTGCAACATTCTCTTTCTTCACTTCTTTAAGAGCGACAACTTCAGCCCATTTTGAGAAGTAATCTGTTGCAGCCAAGATGTACAAGTGTCCACTAGAAGATTTTGGTAGTGGTCCCACAACATCCAATCCCCAAGCGTCAAATGGCCAAGATGCGATAGTTGTGTGCAATACTTCAGGCGGTTGATGTATGAAATTTGCATGAAATTGACAAGCATCGCACCTCCGAGCATAATCTAAGCAATCTTTCACCATGGTTGGCCAATAATACCCCATCCTTTTTATATGAAAGTGGAGTTTCAGTCCAGATTGATGTGATCCATATACTCCTGAGTGTGCTTCTTGCAGAGCTTGAATTGCCTCTTCCTCTCCCAAACATCGTAATAGTACACCCTCAAATGATCTTCTATATAATGTGTCCTTGTAGTAAAGGAAGCGAGGTGCACGACGATGAATGTCAGTCCTTCTCCTTGGATTTTCTGGAAGTATTTTATAACACATGTAGTCAATAATGGGTTGTCTCTAATCTTCCTTTACGGCTTCAGAAACAACAACGAGATGCTCAAGCTCATTTTCTATATATTCTTCCTCATTTGGCGGTGGTACTATCCATCTTTGACAAATAGTAACTTGTTTTTGATCAGGAAAGGTTAGAGTTGAAGCCAGGGCAGCCAATGCATCAGCTTTCTTATTTTCCGTTCTACGCACATGTTGAAGGGTTACATCTCCAAGCCATCCTATCAACTTTTGGGCATAGCCATGATAAGGACGCAATTCGGGTTTCTTCACCTCATAACTTCCCAAGAGTTGGTTGATCACCAACTGAGAGTCACTAAAGACTTGTAAGTGTAATTGTTTCATGTCGACGACTATCTCAAGTCCAAGTATCAATGCTTGGTATTCAGCGACATTATTAGAGCAACATTGCTTCAAAGTAAAGGAGAATGTAGAATCTCTTCTTGCGAAGTGATGAACACTACGCCAGCGCCAACTCCGCCACGATGTGCAGCCCCATCAAAGTACATTTTCCAAGGAGGTTGAATTTCAATAGACATCACATCTTCATCAGGAAGATCATCAGTTAACTCCCAATCATCGGGTATCGGATGGTCTGCCAAGAAATCTGCTAATGCTTGTCCCTTCATAGCTTTCTGAGGGATGTACACAATCTCAAACTGTTGGAATTAGAGGTACCATCTTGCTAGTCGGTCACTAAGGACAGGTTTTGACATAACAAACCTGATGGGATTTGCTCTAGAAATGAGGCGGACAACATGCGCTTGAAAATAATGCTTCATATTTTGAATTGAGAAGACAAGTGCCAAGCACAACTTTTCAATTGGCGAATAGTTTAGCTCATTCGGTGTCATCGTTCTACTTAAGTAATAAAGAGCGTTTTCCTTGCTTTACTATTCGCTTGAGCTAGTAGGGCTCCTACAGACCTTTCTTGTGCCGCAATGTAGAGTATCAATGGCTTTCCAGGTATATGGGCTGCCAAAATCGGAGGTTTCGCTAGATACAATTTGATACTCTTAAAGGCATCGCTACATGTTTGATCCCAATTAAAATGAGCACCTTTCTTCATGAGATGACCGAATGGTTGGCATCTTCCCGCTAGATTTGAGATGAATCTCCTCAAGTAGGCTAACTTTCCTTGGAGACTTTTTAACTCATGAATATTTCGAGGCTCAGGCATCTTTGATATTGCATCAACTTTGGCTTGATCAATTTCAATTCCTCGATGTCTCACAATAAAGCCAAGGAACTTGCCAGAAGTAACTCCGAAGGCACATTTCAATGGATTCATCCTTAGTTGATATCTTCGGAGCAACTCAAACACCATTCTTAAGTCTTTCAAATGATCACCCCTCCTTTTCGACTTCACCACTAAGTCATCAACATAACATTCAACATTTTTATGGAGCAAGTCATCAAATATATTTTGCATAGCCCTTTGATATGTGGCACCAACATTCTTTAAACCAAATGGCATCACTTTGTAGCAATAAATACCTTTAGGTGTGCGAAATGCAGTGAGTTCTTCATCCTTTAGAGCCATGCGGATTTGATTATAGCCAGAAGAACCGTCCATGAACGACATCGCCTCATAACCAGTGGTGGCATCAATCATCAGCTCCAAAATAGGAAGAGAAAACTCATCTTTAGGACATGCATTATTAAGACCTCTAAAGTCAACACATACTCGAATTTGACAATTCTTCTTCCTCACAGGAACAATACTTGAAATCCATGTAGGATATTTGACCTTACGAATAAAGCCTGCCTCAATGAGTTTGTTAACTTCATTTTCTATCAATGGAACCAAGTCTGGCCTAAAGCGTCTTTGAGCTTGCTTAACAGGACGAGAACCATTTTTGACTGCCAACTGATGGACCGCTACTTTAGAATTCAATCCAGGCATTTCTTTATAACTCCAACCGAAGACATCCCTATATTATTTGAGTATATTCATATAAGCGGCTTCTTCATCAACTTCTAGAAAGGCACTCAAGTAAGTCGGCCTTGGGTCTTTATCAGTGCCAAGGTTAACTTCTTTCAAAGGATCTATTGTGGTCTTTACTCCTTCTTCAAGTTTCGGTGGAGCATCTCTAGCATCTTCCTTTTCTAACGGATCATTGTCATTGACAGATATATGACAACACCAAACAACATCTTCTAACTCTTTATCAATCTTTATTTGAGGAAAAGAATCGTACTCATTTTGGATTGTAACATGATTTGAGGAACCTACACTTTCTTCATCTTCCTCGCGCTCCTTGGTGTAAACCACAGTGTGAGCCTTTGCCTTGAGTTCTTCTTTACACGAAACCACAAGTTCCACTTGCTGCCTCATTCTAGAAGGAATCAAACTTTTGAAATCCTTTCGAATCAAATGTGAAGTAGGCGTTGTAACTTTTAAATAACTTCTCATATTCTTGTTTTTCTTCAATGGACCTAACCTCTCAAACACAGAGGTTCTTGCAGGCTATTCTCCAAGTCGATCAAAGACGGAAGGCTTTTTGTTGGGAGTAGCGACATCATCTTCAAAAGTTATATGGTTATTGCTTGCCCTTCTTATGGAAATGCGAATTGGCGACGGTTGGCTATAGCCTAGGCCTTCACGTGCTTGCCTAGTTGTATCTTCTGATGGAAGTTTCCCTAACATTGATGGCTTATTAGGGTTGTACCCAGCCTTCACAAATAACTTGTAAGCATTGGGATCAAAACCTTCTCTTGTGCGAATTGTGGAGAGTGTCATATCTCGCACTTAATTTTGAGCGATTGACTTTCCTTGCAGCTTCGGAGGCAAGTTTATTGCATCGATCCGTCTTATAGGAAAAGTTAACCCTCTCAATGCATTTTCTTGAAGGTAGATGATTGATCTTCTTCTTTCTTCACTTTTGGAACATAGTGAAGTCCAAAAGTCAGCTTTTTCTTCGAAGACATGATCTTCCCTTCATTAATATTGGGACAAGGTTCTTTAGTGTCAATTTTTACCTTTTCAACAACTACATCGATTCTTTTGCTTATGACCTTATCGGACATGATTGGTTTTACATCATTAGACTTGGACCCTTTAACAACATAACTTTTCAAATAGAATTTCGCATCGGCAAAGTGTGTCTCAACTTCAGTGAAAGGGTTATCATCTGCAACTATCTTCCTTTCAATTCCGCCTTCAAGATATTTCAAACATTGATAGTAAGAAGATGAGACAATTCTATTCTCATGTACCCAAGGCCTGCCAAGTAATATATTGTATGACGTCTTTGCGTCGATCACATGCATCCATGCGCTTGATCGCAAATCTGCCATGTGGATCTCTAATTTAATAGAGCCTATGGACCTCTGCCCCCCTTGATTAAATCCTTGTATCAACAGACGACTTTAACTAAGTTCTCCAGTCGTGATGCCAAGTTCCTTCAATGTGTGGATAGGCAAAATGTTGACTCCAGATCCTTCATCTATTAAGATTCTATTTATCTTCTTCTCTAGCACGTGACCCACCATATACAAAGAACGATTGTGTAGTGTTTCACCAAACAGAAGATCATTATCTGTAAATGTGATTTTTGTATCACATGCATGTACTTCATGAGAAGAAGGTTCAATAGATTTTTCAGAAGGTGAGGGAGTCATCATTGATAAGATTTCCCTTGTTGCCTTTTCATCATCACTAGGAGACACTTTTGGTGAGGATTCACTCGTTGTTCCCTCTTTGTCAGTAGAAGGCACCTTCGTTGTTTCTGCTTTATCAGCATTGAAACATGATGCCTTGACATTGTCTTGAGTAGACTTTATGTCGAACGAGCTTGGTAAGAATTCCTCTAGAATCACAGGACGTCAGGGTTTTTGGTAGTGATGCACTTCTACCTTTGCCCTCTTTGGGCGTTGGATTGATTTCTGCTTCTCCAATTTCTTCACCATTTTCCCTCTAATTGGTTGCTCGGACGATTCTTTTCGTAAGCTTGACTTGTTGCGTCTTCGCCTAGTCACAAGAATCCAGCCTTCATCACTATCTATATCATCTTGAGATTTATCTTGCTCCAATAACTCTTCTTCATGTTTTTCAGAGATATATATTTGGATCGGATCGGATCGAGCGAGCCAAATGTGATAGAGATTTGGTTAGAACTAACCTTCTCATCATCAAGGACAATTTTCTTTTCGTTAGCCAATCGCATCACTCTATCCTTGAAGACAAAACATTTTTCAAGAGGATAACTCACAAGTCTATGATACTTGCAATAATTTGGGTCATCAGCTTTTCCCGCCTCATCAGGTCGCTTCATCTCTGGCAAGTCAATGAGTTTTAACTCAAGCAACTCATCAAAAATCTCAGAAACGTCAGAATCCAAGAAGGGATATATTTTCCTTGCATCTCCCTTAGTGTCGACTTTTGATTTGAACGTGCTTGGAAAGCCGTTCTCACATTTTGCTTCATGCCCTCATTCGCAGTGATCTTCGCAGGTGACACATTAACATTCATGGATTCTTTATTGTCATTTCTAGGCACAAATTTACTTTATCTCTTGGGTTCCTGCTTGTCGCTTCTTTTGCGAGGGTCTCAAATATACGTTATATCTTTTCCAGCAGAGGACATGCTTAACTCCATATCATGAACGCGAGTAGCTAGATCTTTGAAGGATTTTGGTTTTATTCCTTGTAAGATGTAAAGAAGCTCCAGTGCATTCCTTGAATACACATTTCAATTGCAGAAGCTTCACTAAGCCTATCCTTGCAATTTAGGCTCACGTTCCTCCATCGATTTATGAAGTCTATGGCTGGTTCATCCTTCCTTTGGCGAGTATTCGTAAGTTCTACCATGCTCACAGTACGCCTCGTGCTATAGAATCGATTAAGAAACTCGTGCTCTAGTTGCTCCCAACTATCAATAGAATTGGGCTTAAGATCTGTGTACCAATCAAAGACATTTCCTTTTAGAGACCGGACAAACTGCTTGACAAGATAATCTCCATATGTTCCAGCATTATTACATGTCTCCACAAAGTGTGCAACATGTTGCTTCAGATTTCCTCTACCCTCAAATTGTTGAAATTTGGGAGGTTGATAACCAGCAGACATTTTTAAGTTATCAATTCTTGCAGTGTATGGCTTGGCATACATATGAGAAGACTTGGTGGATACTTCATACTTATATTTGATAGTGCCTTCAATGAACTCCTTCAAGCGATCGAGTGGGATCATCCCTTCAGAAGAAACTGGCATCTCATTAACAATCGGTGTTTTCTTTGCAGGATCTCTAATCTCTTGAACTTCAACACATTTTCCGGGTGCATGACTCGCTTCTCCATCTAAAAGTCCTTCCATTCGATCCATCAACTTATCGATTCTAGACTCTTGGTGTTGTACATGTTTTGTCAATCCTTCAACCAACTTCGTCAGATTTGCGAGTTGTTCCTCAGAGGAAGAAGCATCAGCCACCATTGTTTGCATGATCATTGGAGATGTAGGAGAGTAACATGGATTGTCGCGTAAGTTGATCTTCAGCGGACTCACATTACGCGATGCACGTGGAGGTGATTCGTTAGTTGAATCATAGTTCTCCCTTGTGGTAGAATTCTTGGAACCAGATTGCTCAAGTAGAGCCAATGTCTCCTTGATCTTTTCAGCAATACTGTTTCCTCCTTCTAAAGCATTTGTGGAGGAACTTGCTCTTTTTGGAGTTGAAGACCCAAAAACAAGAGTTGATGTGGATGACACTTGTAGTGTTTGTTATCCTAGCGTAGCAGCTTTATTTCTCGTAACAACTCCGAAACTTCCAAAGGTAACATCAAGAATGCCTTCAACTTCACTAGAGAACTTGGAGCTAGTGGCCTTAGAGGCAGTTGATCGAGAGTTGTTCTTCATGGAAGTCATCTCGATGTTGTTTGATGCTTGAAAAGTTGAGATGAGAGGTAGAGATGGTCCCACTGGGCGTGCCCGAATTTGTAGACAATAAAATTCACGTCGAGAAAACAATAATTAAGAACGAAAAATTATAGCAACAATCATTTTATTATTTCAAAGTGCGAGTGTTACAATCTCTATGATTCCTCTGAATTCGCCTTTTCAAATATGATTCAAGGGCTTTAAAGCTTGATCTTGAATCTTTGATGAATTTGAACTTTATCTTGATCTTGACTTTTGCTTGAATTCAAGGGCTTCGAGCTTGTTCTTGAACCTGATAGTCTTGATCTTGATCGTTCTTGAACTTAAATCCTTGAATTCTTAAACTTGTAGCTTTATAGAGAATTTTATGGCGTTTGTACCACGAATTTTCTCTAGCTTCTTGTTTAGAATTTTCTGTCTTCTATTCTGAATTATGAGGACCCCTATTTATAGTTTTAGAATAGAGGAGTTGCGATTGGAACATAATTCCCTTCAACCAATCAGATTTAAGTGACATGTCATATGGGCTTTATGGAGCGGGCTTGTCATCTTTGACACATGTCATGATCCTATTGGCTTATTTGTTTGACTTGACATGCCACGTCATTTGCCATGTGGCACCAAAAGAATGGGCCTCTAGGATAAGATGACATTGGACTTAGCAAATTGGGCTCATCTATAGCCCAAATCAATTAATTTTTATTTTAATGAAATTCATATTTATTGGACTTGAATAATTAGCCCAATTATATTAATCAATAATATTTATTTGGACTAATATATTCATGAATTTAATATAATTCGAATCATTTTATAAATTTATATTTAATAAATTTTAAATGATTACACATACCTCGTCATTAATTCAAATAGATTTGGGGTTGCTCTTTTACTCCAAGAATCCCCCAAACACGAAAATCTAACTTTTTGTATTCAACGGCATAAGCAGAAAAAGATATAGAGTTTAACACTTGAATTCAAAAATTGGATCAAACGCATTATATTAGAATATCTTAAGTTAAGAAATATCTAACTATCATCATATTTTTCAATGCATTAAATAATATATATATATATATATATATATATATATATATATATTCACTTTAAACTATGAATTAATTATGCATCAGTATGACTTACCAAATTAATTAATGAAAATATAATCAATTACTAAAATTTTGAGTGATATATTCAAATATTTATTGCATTAAAAGATCATCAAAAAGTAGCAAAAAATTGCAAAAGAAATAGATTACCAAAATTCTAGGAGATATAATTAGTTATTAGTTTATATTACAATAAAAGATAGTCAAAATCTGCAAAAGAAATTTTAAGCACTGCTTTATATATAGCATTGATGCAAAATTGAAGAATTTTTTTCAGAAGTATTAGATTTGATTATGTTACTACTACAAATTTCGAAATAACAATACGGTCAATAAAGACATTATGAATTCTTTATTTGTCTGTATTAGATAGAAAATACCTGTGATGCTTGGAAAGAGATTGAACAAAATTAATAAATTACATAAAGTTATGTATGAACAATCAAGGCTCAAGCTATTTCCTCACTATCAATAATGAGATTTGAAAACATATAGTAAGTAAAGAGAAAAGAAGAGACAAATAATGTATAGTGGATAGAATTAAGGATAAAATTGAGAAGTTATAACTTCTTTAAATTTAAAACTATTTAAAATTATTTATCAACTGTAAAAAAATATTAAATCTGTTTTTTAAGATGCCGACATTTGTCATTATGTGTGTATGTTGATGACATATGTCTATTTTTATTTTAAATTTTGAATTTATAATATTTAATTAGTAATATAATACTTAATTATTTATAATTTAAAATTCTAAAAATTTGTGATAATGACATGTGACGTTTTTTCTTCTCCTATTATATATATATAAATTTATTGGATGAATTTAAGACCAAAGTGGGGCCAATTTTCAGCCCAACTTCCATTTAAATCAGCAGGCCACACATTACATATATCAACAACTCCCAAATACATACAATACAACAATACCAACGACCCGACCCGACCCCATACTCGTCTTCTTCTTCTTCTTCACGCGAAAACCAAAAGCAAACCCAGAATCACAGTATGCGTCTTCATCTTTGCCTATCTGCAAACCCATATCCCTAGCAGCCTATCGCTGTCCCCTTTTCCCCATTTTCAGGGATTTTCAAATCTCTTCCCCTGTTTGGCTTTGAAAGGAGGAAAGAAATTCAAAGGATTTCCTCCCTAAATCGCCCCAACTTTCCCCATTAGTGATTAGGGACACGGTTAAAAAGATTTGATTTTGAGGTCATATATGCTTACAAAAGGTTTTGAGTTTGGCAATAATATTTTACACTTACGAGGCTATTCTCTAATTCTAAATTTCGAAAAAGGCTTTGGTTCAAATTTTCCTGTCTCTTGCTCGAGTCGTTGCTCTCTTTGGCTCGTTTTGCTCTTAGTTTGCTGCCTCAAGAAAGATAACCTCGCCCCCTCTTATTTCCACTTCAATATGGTGTGTTATGTATTCAATATTTGGTAAAGGTTCTGCTATGAATAACAGTTAGTTTCTTCTTTTTAGTCCTCTGCATCAACTTCATTTTTGAACCGTAAGCATTTGTTAACGTACTGATAAAGTTCCTTTGTGATTATGTGTTGATAGTTAGGTTCATTGGTTGGATTGTATATCTAAAACTAGCCGAATCTTCTTTCTGTTTCTTCACTATTTGTTGGTACATTTTGGTTGTCTTCTTTGCCAGTAGCTTCTCACCATGGCTAGCTTAATCTCGTAGGACTTATTTATGTTCTTAGATGATTTGAAGGCTGACTGTGTTTCTCTTGTATCCCAACTATTGATGTTATGCTTGTAGCTCGCCACAATCTTGTTTTAACTTAGCTCATATTCCTATTATTCACCTACTTCCGAATATGCATCGAGTCCTATGTGTTAAGACTGTTTGGTTTGATAATGTAATTGTTTCTAAATGCTACATTCATGAACATGTTGTAGATTCTGATAAGTTGTTTGCTACTATTAATTTGCATCGGAAGTCACTGTAATAGAAAAAGATTCAATCTTGTTTCATTGCTTGTCTCGCAAATTGACCTTTCCTGCTAAAGTGCTCAACTTTTGGATGCCTGATCGTAATAATATTGGTTTAAGGGATGTTTGGATGCCTGATTGTAATAGTATTGTATACCGAATCATATGGCAAAAAAAAGGGATGTTTGTTGTGAATTACAATTAAAATAAACTATGACTATAACATTTAATTTGAATTAATAATTTGCTATTTCATACAATTTTCAATTTACTCACTTATAATGGGCCAAATTTAATTGACCCAAATCAATTGGTACAGTAAACTAAAATCCTTAATGTAAAATCCCTCAAATTTGGCGACCACACTCTACAGTGGAGCTCGACCGTTGCAGACTTGCAGCTCTCCTCTTGTCGACTGTTCAGTCTTCAGTCATCTTTGTCATTACAGTGCGTTGTTTGAGTTATTTCTTCCCTTTTTGTGTTTGTCTGTGTTAACAAAGAACAATCGTGTGCTTTCAGGACCATTAGTGGAAATGTTGTGGGTTGACAAGTACCGCCCTAAAACTTTAGATAAAGTTATTGTACACCAGGATGTTGCTCAAAATCTTCGTAAACTGGTAAAATATCTCTTCCACACTTTGTCAATTCTTTCATACTCAAACTCATCACCCTTATTACTATTATTAGGTCTCAGAGGGAGATTGTCCTCATCTCCTCTTTTACGGCCCTTCCGGTTCAGGAAAGAAAACTCTCATTATGGCACTTCTTAGACAGATTTTTGGTCCAAGTGCTGACAAGGTAACTCTTTAATTCATTGTTTTTTCTCTCTCTCTAAAAAATTGAAATTTATGTTTGGATAACTTATGCAGGTTAAGGTTGAGAACAAGATTTGGAAAGTTGATGTAAGCTTTTCCTTGAATTTCTTTTTCTTTTCTTTTCTTTTGGAATGCAAGTATATATGTCCATGCGAATTTTTTGTATATCTACATTCTTATTATTTGCATACATCAATTGATTCCTTTTTTTCTTTCTCCAATATATAAGAAGAAATATTGTTTCAGCACTACTCTAATTCAGTTGATGTCTGGAACTGAGTAATTAAAGTACTTATTCATAAAACTATTTTAGTACATTATTTACTAATTAACAATATCTAATTATCTTTTGGATTTGAGAGGCTTTTCTACCAGCATACCTCTAATCTATCTGCCAGAACTGCAAGAATTTTGATATATAAAGAGTTTGGGGAAACGGGACATTTGGCTAAAGGAAAAAAGCAAGGAGTGTTTTCTTGCATTGATCTCTCTTTATGGTTTTTTTTCTCAGGCTGGTTCTCGGACAATTGATGTGGAGCTCACAACATTGTCAAGCACTCACCATGTGGAATTAAATCCAAGTGATGCCGGATTTCAGGACAGATACGTTGTTCAAGAGATAATCAAAGAAATGGCCAAGAATAGACCAATTGACACGAAAGGGAAAAAGGGGTTTAAAGGTGACTCAACAACTTAGTCTAGTTTCTACTTATTAAAAAGAGTCTTAACAACTTTGACTGATTAAATATATAAAAAACAACTCTTTCTAGCAAAACTTGATCCATCTCCTTAACTCATCCCCCAAATCCATCATCAAGATTATTTAATGAAGGAAATCCCAACTCACATGATCGTAAGCTTTCTCAAGACCCAACTTACATCAAGTACATGAGTCATCTTTTGTCTTTCTAAATTAGCCACTTCGTTTGCCACCAAAGCTGCATCCAGAATTTGTCTTTCTTCCACAAAAGCATTCTGACAAGTAGACACTGTCTTATCCAAAATCATTTTTTTTAGTCTATTAGAAAGCACCTTAGAAATAATCTTGTAAATGCTTCCTATTAGACTAATATGTCTAAAATCCTTATACTCATTGCTCCTTCCTTCTTTGGCACAGTGGTCATGAAAGATGCATTAAGACTTCTCCCCAACTCCTAGTATCTTGGAATTCTGCAATGATCTCCATCAACTCACTTCTAACTACCCCCAACACTGTTGGAAATAAGCTAGAGTGAATCCATCACTTGCCACCGCTTCCCGCACTTCTTCTTCATCTATACCCCTTTCCAACCACTCCCTCATCCCCTTCCTTAATTGGCTAAATACTACAATGGCTCCCTTCACTTCCTCTTCGTCCTTCTCATACACCTCTCCATTCACATCTAGAGATTCAATTAAGTTCCTCATCCTATTTGCTATGACAACCCTGTGAAATGAGTTTGTATTAGAATTCCCCTCTTTCAGCCACAACATCCTCGATATTTGACTCCAACTAGTCTCCTAAGCAACCGCTAAAGCAACAAGCTACCTTTTCGCCATCTCCTTCCTAATTCTCTCCCTATCTTCTAATGCGTTCATCCCTTCCACATTCTTTATTGTCCACTTCATTTTCTAATTCCCTCATTTTAACTACCACAATCCCAAACATCTCCTTGCTCCACTTCCTCATATTTCTTTTTAACATTTTCAACTTGCTAGCAAGTCGGAAAGATGGTGTACCAACAACTTCATACCCATTCCACCAAGTATCTTCCCTACCTTTTTGAATAGATCAACACTCCAAAGATGGAGCGGAGGGCCCACCAGATTTACTATCGCAGTGTTGCTGAAGAATCTTGTGTCAACACACCCATCTTGCTCTATCCACCTTTCCAACAGAAGTTGTTAGCTAACCATCTCCTTCCTCCTGGAAGTGTCTTCACTGCCTGCTCGTCATTAGCAGAGTGAAATAAGATTTGGGTGTTGCTCAGCTGCATAATTTTCAACCCGTCTGCTACTTCCCATTCGTTAACAATGCAATTTCTGATTGCCTCGTAAGTGCACCCATTTCGTAATGGAACCAACCAGTGAAGTTCTTGAATTTTTTTTACCTTAAAGACATATTCTGTAGAAAGAGTGAAACAGGGTTCTCTCGTTGATTTGTTCTGTTGGCATCTTCCCTCAGTTCTAACAATACCCGCATAGAGCTTAGTGGAAGGACATCTCCTTCTTCTCTAGAGTCTTTGATCATAGTACTATTTTTTGTAGTTACTCCTTTTTTCAGACTGCTTTGTCATGCTTTCTATGGTATTTTGCCATGGCTTCTTCTTCACTTCTGTCATTTGTTTTTCGAACTGCTTTGAGTTTCTTTTCCTTGAGCCGAGGGTCTATCGGAAACAACCTCTCTACATCCCAAGGTAGGGGTATCTGCATACATTCTACCCGTCCTAGGCTCCACTTGTGGGGTTACACTAGGTATGTTTTGTATGAATAAATGAAAAACAACAAAATCCGTCATCTGTCTTTTGATAAAGATAATACATATGATCTGTTATAGATAATTTATAAAAAAGAAGCATTTCATGTGATGTATCATGCCAAAGGTTAATAGGACAAGAAGATTGATATTCTATAGTGATTTCTCTATGATAAGCTGAGGAATTTAAAATAGATATTGAAATGTCTTATCAACTTTGAGATATTATTTTGGAATTTCAATTATTTGCCACCAGCATTGTGTAAATATCTTCTATTATTTGTAATTTGTTCATAAGTAGCTGTAAAAGCTACCTAGCTGATATCATGTTGGTAAATATTAGTTTTAGTGCTAAATGAAGTTGACAAGCTCTCAAGAGAAGCACAACATTCTCTTCGAAGAACCATGGAGAAGTACAGTGCATCATGTCGCCTGATTCTTTGCTCCAACAGTTCTTCAAAGGTCACTGAAGCAGTTCGCTCACGATGCCTTAATGTGCGAATAAATGCACCAATGGAGGAAGAGGTCAGTGAAATTCAGTTGTCCCACTGTTGATATATTTTCTTTCACCATCTTTCTGGTTTGTCCCACTGCTAATATTACAACATTGTCTTCTTTCCTTTTCTTTTTCTGGTGTTCATACTACAAGATCAAGAGTATGTGCTGTTTAACAATTGCCTGCATCTTCTGGGTTCAGGCTTGCATTAGACTAGTGTGTTTATCTGGTCTTTCCTCCAGGGTTTATTTCATGTGATAATTTCCGTGTAATGACATTCATTCTCACCAAAAAAGGTGCTAAGTAAAGTTAACTGTTGTGCTTGCTTAGACATGGTGGATTGGAAATGCCATTTCAACTGCTTTGGCTATTCGCTTACCACAAGAAAAGGCACTTTTTGAGGAAAGGGTGATATACATCCTTGAACATAGTTTGAGCAGTCTTTGGTCTTACATACCAATTTGTGCCTTAGAAATAAGATGGAGACTCATCTAGTGAATGGAGTAACTAGAACAACTAAATGTTGGAAATATACTTAAATAATAAAAGTGTGCTCTTTTTAATTGCTTAAGCTTTTAAATTAGATGACACAAACTTCAACATTTATTAGAGCACGCACAGGTCCTGGGTCAGTCTCACCATCACCCATTATGAAAAGTAATATCCACGTGCTTGGCTCATGAAAAAAGAATCAAGTCTGCAGTCTGCACATAAGAGGGCATGTTATAGATGTAACTAAATAAATAATAGTGTGACTTTTCTAACAGCTTAAGCTTTTAGATGAGATCATCACACAGTTCAGCACCAACATTTGAACACATTTCACAGTACGAGAGCAGTAGTTATTTGTAGAACTGTCACATGAGTTTGTTTAAATTTTCTTTACAATTAAATTTTTTGGTTATACTTGGATTAAATATAAGAACATTTGTTGAAATTTAATTAATTTTCAAAAAAAGTAAAAAAATATAAGAACGTTTGCTTAAGTATGTATTGATCTTATTTTAGTTTATTTTTGATTAATTATGGATATGCTAATTTGAGTTATTCCACTGACATGTTTATAATATTAAATTTTTAACTTCAGAAAATACGTTAACTGAAGGACCATAAAGCACGTTTTTTTTCCCGTGACATTTTCCCCCCATAATTGAGAAATCCCTGAAGGGCAGTGGGCCTTGTTCGAAGCTCATTGAATAATTGATCCACCTTACCCTTCTCCACTTAAATACCAGGACTTTTTCCGCAGCAGGGTTCAAACCCTTGCACCTAATCTACACATCACGTGCTGCACTCTTACTAGACTAAAACCTGGTTGCTTTAGGACCTGTGACTCTACTTGACCTAATGCTTCATTGACTTTGGTGTGGGACCATCAGGAAGTTCTTGATTCTTGTAAGCCATAAGAATTTTTCTGAATCAAAGTATATATACGGCCTAGTCAGTCATGTACCAAAGAATTGTTGACATGTGGTCCTTTAATTATTCATCGCATTCCTAACTGTTTCCTGTTGATCTTTTTTTGTTTGACAGATTGTTAGTGTTTTGGAATTTATTGCCAAAAAGGAAGGACTTCAATTTCCACAGGGTTTTGCCGCCCGCATTGTGGAAAAGTCAAATAGGAATCTGAGGAGGGCAGTTTTGACATTTGAGTCTTGCCGTGTTCAACGGTTGAGCCCTTTAACTGCTGGATACTGATTTATTGTAGTTTCTTGCTAGCTTAAGCTGTTAATTCTGAGTTTATGGTATATTATTTGCACCAAAGTTTTCTTATGCACGTGCTGACCCCTTGTTTATTGTGCAAGGTATCCCTTTACAAACAACCAAACTATACCTCCAATGGACTGGGAGCAATATGTTTCAGAAATTGCATCAGACATAATGAAAGAGCAGAGCCCTAAAAGGTACTGTTGACAGTCAATATGAATAGGGTATTTAATATTCAGCTCGTGATTCTATAAACTGTTCTTTGAATGTCTAGTTCTGCCACTAGAGGTCGACATGGAATTCAAGACAACTGGAGATTCAACTTTGAGAGAAGGGAACTGTAAAGTTAAGAGGACACTAGGCTTTTGAGTGCTGAGAGAGGAGTATGTTATAAAGACTGAGAGAGAAACCTATAAGACTTCACATGATAACCTTCGGTCGCCCTGTGGTTTGGGATTGGGACTCCCATGTTGGAGGTCTCAAGTTCGATACCCTATGCCAGCGAAAGCAAGGGGTTTGCCTTCTGGGTTGAGCTCGTCTCACCGGGCTTGCCTAGTGCGGGTTACCTCTTCTGTGTGGTTTGTGAGCTATTGTATAGGAGTGGGAGTTTTATCCTGTGCGCACCCAAAGGGGCTGCGGGTTCCCCTTGTCATAAAAAAACCAAGCAAAGCAAAATTAAATTTCAAGTAATGTAATAAATGACTAGAAATGGGGCAGTTAGTGACTAGAAATAGGAAATTAGAAATTAGTTTTAGACAACTAGTTGCTTCTATGATTTAGAATCTTAATTTGCATCTTTGCATCTAATTTAAAAAGGTTTTCAAACTTGATTGATAGGGCCTTTACTTCATTTATTTAACTTATTGTAGTTCTTTTTACCATAATCCATACATACTTATAGTTAGTTTTCTTACATTACACATGCTAATTTATGTTTTCTTCCTACATTTGTGCCTTTCTTCACTACAGCATGCTGTAATTGCGCTTTGGGCTTAAGCCCTGGCGACACTCCTTTGCGTATAAGTAGAAAAGAAGCTGTAAGAAGTCAAAAGGGGGCATATTGAAATTTATCCTTGTCATGGAATTTGTTGATTGCTTTCTTCTGTTAAAGTGAGTAGTTATTTGTTGTCTCAGTTTCTGAAGTAGTTTCCAAATTGAGGATCTGAATGTCTTATTTGATTAATAAATCAGTAATGTAAACCACAGACAATTCATCGAGCGAGTCGCATATCAATAAGCAATATGTCTCCAAACTTCTAAAACGTTGTCCAGGAATTTTTTTAAAAACTAGCTCACTGAAACAAAAGAAAATGAAAAAAAAAGAAGAAGAAAAGAATGATTATTTGCTCCAATAGATTTACAGAAGTCTCCATCTCCAAGATCTTTAAAGATCCTTAAAATTCTTTAAGCCCTTTTCATTACCTTGGATACACCATACAAACACAGTTATACTTTATGCACAATGATTGATACTCCCTTAAATCATTTCCTTTTTTGTTCATTCCAGATGCAACCAATAATGCATAGTGTTGCATCACAAATTTCCTCACCTATTTTCCATAAAATGTCAAAAGACGGAACTGCATGCCCTTTAACAAGCAGAGCCAGAAGAAACATTCAGTTGAAAGGCAAAATCCAAATATTCAAGCACAAGAAGTTTGGGCTTGGGACTTTCATGTTGAAGGTCTCAAGTTCGAAACCCCTTGCCAGCGAAAGCAAGGGCTTTGCCTTTTGGGTCGAGCTCGTCGCACCAGGCTTGCCTAGTATGGGTTACCTCTCCTATGTGGTTTGCGAGCAATTGCTTAGGAGCGGGGGTTTTACCCTCTGCGCACCCAAAGGGTAGCGGCTGCGGGTTTCCTTGTCATCCAAAAAAAAAAAAAAGAATCACTACAACGATATATTGTTGTAGTTCAGAATATATAGATGATCCTATGGCTATTGTAGATATCCCAGGATCCTTATAAGATGATGGAGGATCTAGTGATAGTTTTGCTTTTTCTTTATGTTTTTGTTTGATAGGCACACTCCTGTGGCTATAGTTTTGCTCCGTAGTTCCACACTTGGTTAGACTTCCCTAATACTCCATCTACGCCTACCCATCGACGGACCTAGGGTCCGTAGGTCACTCTGTGAGTGGCTCCTTCTGCATATTTTCAGCTGTCATCTCACTCAACCTCATCCAAGCCTATTTCCTGCAAAAATAACAGATAAAACATTATTTCTACTACAAAAAGGCCCTAGACACACACAACTCTTAAGTAAAATGTATCAAAAATACCGTAAACTCACGGTATATCAACACCCTCAACTTAAACATGTTGTTTATCCTCAAGGGACACACCACAATTCTAAACGACACTTGTGTAGAAGCAGACATACAAAGTCAAGCAATCACATGAATTTTTCAATTCATCCTTTTTCCTTGGTGCAAATCTCTTCATTTAGACACAACAAGCTAATTCATACGGATCAAAACATGACATCGATCGACCAACATACATCATAACATTCACCCTTTTACAATCACCAAGGTATCAAATTCTCCATCAATGTAACTAGTTCCCTCACTTCAAACGAAATCCACACACAATAGATATGCTTTTCAAGTTTTTAGGTTTCATTCAACACTCACGCTCAAAAGTGACGTCAAGTACAGTTAGTGCTCAATACCATAGGCTTGCCCTTATTTTCACTGCTTACACTCCAAACTAGTTGCTAGGATCACTATAGGACCTTCTTAGCTTGTAACGTAGGCTCAGGGTCAGGTGTGGTACAATTGGGTACTTTTTAGTGACTTTCTGCCCTCCTTGACATTACATTGGCTTTTTACCTCTTTTCTCAACCTATTATTTTTTTGACATCGTTTCATTTTGTTTACTCTCTTTCCCTAGACTCTTTTCAACACAGATGTGACTTTTGACTTTGTGGTTCTTTTTTTTTTCTTTCACTTTTTTTCTTTATTTCTTTCAGCAATTTTGTTTATCATCATTTTTCTTCTTTTGCACAAAGTCACATCTTTTTCTTTTCTGTTCTTTCTTGAACACAACACTCTTTGTATACCCTTTTTCTTTCGGATCCTTATGCTGTAAATTTTTGGTTAACAGCTCTGAGCTGATGATTGATATACAAAACGCTACCTTTATCAAGAAAAATAAATAATCACTAGAACGATATTAGTTTTTTGCAGTGTCTGGAGTTTTAACCTTTCTTTGTAAAGCTTTATGTATCTTCTTGATGCTTTTCAACACAACAACTTACTTCATAAAAAAAGAACAATATTCTACCCTCACTGTAAGTTGAAAAGTAGAAAACTGTATGTGTTTTTGAGCTTACGTTGTCTTTCACATCATTTAAGATATTCAACTATTAATCATGCAAAGAAATCATCATCTTTCATACGAAGTTAGGAAGGAGGGAGGTGGGTAACGTCCCATTGGCAATTTGAACAAGACATGTGTCTTAATTGTGCTTATGACAACACAACTACACAATATACAATTGCCTCCTTATCTCAACTGCAATGTTCTTTATTACAGGTTATTTGAGGTAAGAGGAAAGTTATATGAGCTACTAACTAATTGTATTCCCCCTGAAATTATTTTGAAGGTAAGATCTTTTTGCCAGGTGCTTCACCTTCCACTTTGTAAGGTGTTACAAAAATTTATATTTGAATGTTTCTGCTTTCAACTGCAGAGGCTACTTTTCGAACTATTAAAGAAATTGGATTCAGAGTTGAAGCATGAGGTGTCCAACTGGGCTGCTCATTATGTAAGTTATTGAGTTACATAATGTTTCATATTAGGTCGATGAGGGTTAAGGAATCAAAGGAATTTCTAAAGGTCGGACTACTACAACCATTGCCTTATGGTTTGGGTTGGATGATCAATCATTCTGTAGTACTATAACCAAGTATAAGTTAGGATTCAAGTCAATGTATGAACTCAGAACCCCTATATTGGTTATACATGTGTGAAAGTAACGGGGTTTGTGGTTTGATTTTAGTTGGATTTTACTTGAAAAAGACCAACAACACTATTATGATATGTAGAAGAAAATATCTTAATATCAAGGTAAGCTCAATAATATGAGCAATTTATAACTTGGGTCAGGGTTAATAATTGTTTGTTTAGAAAATAGTCCATCCGTCTGAATTTATGTGAAGGTGTTTTATTGTGCATGGAGTTGAGAGAAAAAGAATGACTTTCAAAACTTGTAGTCTAAAACAAGCCATATAAATTTATGCGATTACAAATCATCTCATTAAGGGTTAGATGGGAAGTTTTAAAATTAAACTGTTACCTTTATCTCTAAAAAAATAATTAAATTGTTACCACGTATATAATGATGTCATTCTTTTTGGTACTCAATGAACAGGAAAAATTATCATTCTTTTTGGTACTCAATGAACAGGAAAAACTATCTCATAAATTGAGGCAGGAGGAGTAATAACTACCGTGTCAACAGTGTCTCCTAGTGGAGTGTGTGTGGGTGGGGGGATGTAAAGGGATGCTATATATTCTTTGTTGAATCAGTCATTAGGTTATGTGCACTTCTACTGTATTGATGTTTCTGCAATTTTCTCGTGCATGGATTAATGTTTGCTGTTTTATAAAGAAATAGCTTAAAACTTTCCTTAAGAAAATCTCTGTCTTTCAGGAGCATAGGATGCGCCTTGGACAGAAGGCTATATTTCATCTTGAAGGTATTGCTTAACCTTTTAATTAGAAATTAACTTTGAGCATTATTAGAAAACAGCTTTGACTGGCTGCTTTGTAGTGATTGAGCTCTATTTTCTAAGATACTGATTTTTTATGTTACCTTTACTTGATCTCTCAGTTGTTTATGCTCTCATACATTGTTTGAAATATAAGCTGCTGTAAGTAACTTATAAACTACAATGGTGGATCTATTGTTCATGCTTCTGTGATTTCTTGTATGCTTTTTAAAATTTTTAAGTGAACTTAATTTTTGAATACTGGTGTTCTATTCGTCTAAGAGCTTTGGAATGTTTCTTTTGAAAAATCTTCTGCCACATATTTGATTTGTAGATAGGATTTGCACATGACTAGTTCAGTCTGAAGGGGTTAGTAGGATGCTAGTATTAAAGGGATTTTATATTTATATTTGGATAGTGAGCTGATCGGAGCAGAAGCCTGGGAGAACATCACGCGTAAAGAAGTAGTTGGATTATTTATTGTTCAGGTCGATAATCCAAGGAAATGGGCGACTGACGATGTATACAATGTCTTGTGTGATAAAAATGTGCCACCAAGGGGTAAAGGTAACATTTATAAAGTGATTGTCAGACCAATTATGTTGTATGGGGCATAGTGTTTGCCGGTCAAGAATTCGTGCGTCTAGAAGATGCAAGCAGCAAAAATGAGGATGTTGAGATGGATGTGTGGGCATACTAAGAGAGATATGATTAGGAACCAAGAAATTCCGGGCGAGGTGAGAGCATGTGAAGTGGAGATGCACAGATGCCCCAGTGGGAGATGTGAGACGTTGGCTATGGTAGGTATGAGGATAGGTAGAGGTAGGCCTAATAAGTAGTGTGGAGAGGTGATTAGATAGGATATGACACACGTGTAACTTACTGCATACAAGATCTTAGATAAGAGGGTATGGAGGTCGAGGATTAGGGTAAAAGGTTGATAGGTAGTCGAACATTGACTAGTTTTCCTTATCAGTATTGTTCCAATTATTACTTTTCTACTATCTTATTCTTTGTTTTATTACCACCTGTTGTTTCCTCTACATCGGTTACCGTATTTTTTGTTGTTGCTACTGCTCTCTTCTACTTTATTTTTACCATGACTTCTTCACTACTGTATTTCCTTTCTATACTTGTTATTATTATGCTTTACTTGAGCCTGAGGGTCTATCGAAAGCAACCTCTTTACCTTCACAACATCGGGGCAAGACTGCGTACACACTACCATTCTCAAACCCCAGTGAAATCACACTAGGTATGTTGATGTACCTCCCCTTGGGATGCCAAGGCAATTTCTAGAATATGCATTATCTGGTTTAAGGAAACCGAAATGTACCTCTGTTGAAGTAAGAAACTGAAAGGAAAATAAGATTTATCTTTGCTTGGAGGTAGGGATGATTCTCATTCAACCTGTAAATATTTGCATGTATTGTAATTCATTCAGCATTAAGGCTATGCTGGCCACCTCCAAAAAGTTTACAAAAAAGAAAAGAGAGATACTTACAAAGAGCCTATAAAATCCACTAGTTGGATTTCCTCTTCTATACTCTGTTCTTTACACCAAAAACCTAGTGAAGTAATAACTTTCCACTTAATCTTCAAAATAGAGGATTCATTTCCTTCAAAGATCCTCTGATTCCTTTCCTTCCAAATGGTCCACCAGATGCAGATGCAGGCTGGGACTGTCCTCCACTATCTTTTTTGGCTTTTGCTTCCTCCTCTTTTGATCCAACAGCTAAGCAAGTCTGCAGTATGTTCAGGCATGATCCAGTTGATTCCAGCAATGGAAGTGAACGTGGCCCAAACTTGTGTCGTTACTTTGCAATGCATGAAAAGGTGTTTGTTGGTTTCTAGTGCCTCCTTGCAGGGAGGCATCTAGATGCTATGATGGACCCCCTTTTTTGCAATGCCTCATGTGTCAAGCATGCTTTCCTAGCTACTAGCCAAGTGAAGCATTTCACTTTATTAGGAGCCACACTCTTCCATATAGTATTCCAAGGTCCAGTTGACCTGCCTGCAGCTACACTCAGTCCCCTTTTGTATACTCTGTTAACAGTGAAAATTTCATCATTGTGGTGCCTCCAAATGAGTTTGTAAGGGGAAGGTGAGAATTACAATTCCAGAACCAGTCATGTGTATGGGTAGGGTGAGAAATTATTATAAGAACTCGGTGTATGCCCTACCGTACTCTCTCCATACATAAATATCGTTAGTTCTTGTTTAAGCTTGAAGTTAGTAGTATGAATGATAAATTTGAGGTATTCAGTTACCACATGACATTAGTTGAGGTGTGCGCAAGCTGTCCCAAACACCATGGTCATCCACAAAAAGAAAGATAATTTTCAGATTGTCATAAAAAAATCATTTGATTTTAGTGCATAAGGAATATAAAAAAATTGTAGGTCGAGGAATGTGATGGTGGAGATATTGTATCTGTATGGTATGATACAAAAATTGTATCTGGATGAGCACTCAATGGTGTGACCTCTAATAGTCAATATAGTGGGTTGAGAATCATAGGGTCTTAGGTCCAAATCCGGTGAAGCAAAAACACTAGGTGATTTCTTCCCATCTGTCCAAGTCTTGGTGGATGGAGTTACTCGGTACCTGTGTTGGTGGAAGGTAGCAGATACCCCGTGGAACAAGTTGAGGTGTGGGATAGCTAGCCCCCGCTCCACTGTTCTAACAAAGATATTGTCTGTATATGGATGGTCCGTTGTAGCAGCTACTAATGCTTGTATTTGGGTAGACGGTCTACATCACACCCCTTGGGGTCTGGTCCTTTCCTGGAACCTTGCGTGAATGCGGGATGTTTTCTGCACCGGCATACCCTTCTTATCTATATATCGATGAATTGCTAAGTAGTATTATTTATTATGGATGAGTTCACCGAATAGATTTCATGTCTTTTGTCATCCTACTAGGAGAGAAACTTGCCACCTCTAGAAAATGTGTTTTCAGTTTTTCCTGTTTTTCCTTTCCCTTTCTGTTTTGCTTGCCAAATAAGGGAAAGGGACATTGTTAGCAACTTTTGATTTTCTCCTTTACTTCTAATGAGACACCCTAATATGCAAGCATTTCTCTCTACTTTTCAACTTTACTTGAATCAAACTATATTCCAAGTTAAACAGTGCTCAATCTCGGAAGGTGTATGATGTAGATAGTCTATTGGAGTTCCTCAGTTACCTCACATGCTAAAGTAGAGAGGAACTGAGGTTTTTGTAATATCCCTGCTGTAATCTCCCAACACCACCTTGGTGCCATTTTGATGAATGAAACATTTTACCAACCTATGAAAATGAAATGTTGGAAAATCTTGAAAGTGACCTCTGTAAAGTAACAGCTGTTATCATTGACAGTAATACCTTTTGAAAATTAGAAATTAAAAAAATGAAGTAAAACTATTTTTAATAAGGAAGAAGTAATACTGTTAGCAGAGGCAGAGGAATGTCTAGCATGTGAACCGTTAACCTTGGGGGTTGATATATAGGAGTTGCTTAAAAAGAAAAAAAGCAAGAGTCTCAAGGAACATTCTGGGAAGTACTAAATAAGACCGATGTCCTATTTGGGGTTGCATGTTAGGTGATTTGGGTGCATCTCACAGTTGAATGTTTGGCGCCAAATATCAATTTAAAGAAAACTGTTGATATACTCCAGACCCCTGAAATAGAATTACACTGACTTAAGGAAATGGATGCATGAATGGACTCCCAGAGTTGAGACAAACGTGAGTTGAGTTTAGAGCCATAAACACTTCTATGGGATTCAAATTACTTCCAGGTTTCTTTTATGATATGCTAACTTCCTGATAAGCTACTGTCAAGGACAACCAACCGTTGCTCAGGATGTAAATCAAATTACCTAAGCTGTCTTTTCAATTATATTGCACATGGATTTTCTATGTACTCAATATGTTCCTTTTATGTGAAAAAGACAAAGTTGGGTACTTGATTTGCTTATCCCTTTTAATGTTAGTTGCACCATTTCAGTATTTGGATATTCCAGCCAATGCCCTCCTTTCTCCATGTTATGTTGCTCGGGCTCTCCCAAAATACTGCCGCACCCGTGTGGATCCTCCAAATATGCACTACTTTTGAAGATTTGACATTCACCCGTCAACATTTTTGAAGAGTCCGAGCAATATAGATGTGTGCTTTATTACTTCTCACATTTTATATCCCCAAGATATTGTTATGCCTTGCTCGGAAATCTTGTCAATAAAACAAGATATGGATATGGGATTTATCATCAATAGACAATACCAGAAGCTGGGAAAATGGCAGGGAAAGAAATTTTATGAACTTTCTGCTTGTGGGATCAACTTTACAGTTTTGTGTATATATATTTGAGTTTATATTGTGTTGAACTGCGTGACTAAATATACTTAAATCCCATCACAGTGAGCACATCAACAAAGGGTTATCATATAAGCATAGTTTCTCCATTTCATGTATTAGGTGTGTTTATATGTGACTGGAGTGCATGCTAGTGTGGAAGAGTTTTGATGGACACCTTGAACAGAATGATTGAAGCTAACGGAATGTTTCTTCAATTACTAGGGGTGCCTGTTTGTAGGAAATAAGACATTAGTTTGTTGTTTTCTTATTAGTCTAAGTACTTTTAGTCTCTCATTTGTAACTTGGAGCAGAAAAAACTGAGGAATTTATCCCAAAGTTGTGCATATTAAATGGGTCATGGAGCAATTTTTTTAGTTTGGGATTTAACTCAGTTGGTCACTGAAGGGGGAAGGGGCTCAATATACGTTAAAAGTTGATTTTGCTTTACACCCATAAATGCTCCAATTAAGAGCCATCTACAAATTGAGTGAGTGACGATGACAGTCCATTTGTAACAATCAGGGAGTTAATATTTGGCAGCAAGGGATTGCTTAATTCCACTCTTTAGCATGTATTTGCAGCAGGTGTATGACTGTATAGTCTGCTGTTTGGCAGAGGCAGATATACACTTAATTGGAGAAGCACGATAGATGTTCACACTTAATGGTGTCGTAATGATTTAAGCTACAGACCAAGCTTGCTCAGTAATCACAGTTTTTGTTGCTTAAGTTAAATAGTTCTTCTAGATATTTGTACTTAAAGATGTGATTTTGTTAACCTCCGGTTATGGTTTGATGTCTGTTGAGCTTATTTGGTACCTCATCTTTGATTTGTTTTTGCAGCATTTGTGGCCAAATTCATGAGCATCTACAAGAGTTTCCTTATTTCAACATTTGGCTAAGATAGAAGATCTGAAAAGTAGTATGGAACTGTTTGGCAGTAGGAAAAAGTTTTCTTTGTCCGTTGTGCTCATGTCCTGTCGTGTTTTAATTTAATTTGGGCTGTACAATTGTGCCTAGACATTACTGTACCAGAATCATACTCCACTTAGGATTGTGCACTGCTAGTATCTTTGCAATTGCCATGTCGCGGTGGGTACAAGGTAATGGTACATGTTGCAGTTATTTTTTTCCCCATCTCCCTAGCCCCTTTGATGAGGAAAGTGAATGAACTACAAGGAGTAGGTGTATGAAGTTGTGGGTATGAGTTTTGGTGGTAAACAATTCAATTTGCAGCTTATTGCTGACTGCTAGACCTAAAGGAAAAACAAGAAATGACAACATTGGGCATTTGCTAGTTCAGTGTTTTGCACTGAAAGGATGTTATACCAAAACATACTATCTATCATGAGTTAACTAGTATGGTTAAATTTGTTACATGAGATATATAGTAACACCCAAAAACTCAATGGTTTGAGGGTATTCTTAACGCTCTTAATGATGATTTCGTGCCTTGTAAACTTTATTATTACGGTGTATATAACTTTTACCTTGGAGATAAATATAAACAGTAATTCAGAACATTACACAAATGCTAAACAGAGTTGTAAAACTCAAGGGAGGGTTTAGGGAAAGGATAAGAATCTACTTTCTACCATCAAAGATGAATAAAGATAACACGCACATCGTTCGTCATACTTTACATGTACGGGGAAACAAAAACACCAACTTATAATGGAAGTGAAGAGTCCGTCCACAGTAAGCATTTGAGGTTCTAGCACATAACACTTCAAATATGCATAGGAGTGCCTGGCGCTACAAAAATCACCCAAAGAAACAAGTAATTCTCATTCTATCCCACAGATCCGCAACCTACCTCAAGGACGAAACCACCTTTATTTACGAGTAGCACTATCAAATTAGTGTGTAATAGATATATTTCTGACGGCTTCCGCTAAGCTCCGAACCAGGCCAAACCAAAAGCAAAACCCAAAAATATCACAACTGAAATCACAAAAATAATTGAGGAGGAAGAGGGAAAATACCCGAAACTGGGAATACTTACACCAATAAAATTTACATAGCCAAGAATTTAATGCTAAGAAGTGAAAATAGATACAATATTAAAATCCACTCCCTGCAATGAAATTGGGAGATCTGTAGAAAGGGCAAAAAAAGAAGAATTGTGCGAAAATTGAAAGTCAAACAAAATTAAGGGTGTGTTTGGTATGAAGTAAAATGTTTTCCAGGAAAATAAGTAGATTTTTGACTTATTTTCTCATGTTTGGTTGGTGAGTAGAACATATTTTCCAGAAAAAGATTTTTTAGTGTTTGATTTATGAATGAAAAATGTTTTTGAGAAAATATCTTTTATTTTTACTAGAAAGTAGAAAATAAATTTTGAAATTGAAAATATTTTTTAAAAACAAACTTATTTTTTTTTTTGGTGGGGATGTGGGGAGGAGGTCTAGGGTAGGGGTGAAAAAATAAAAATTTGAAGTTGGAAATATTTTTAAAAATAAACTTAAATTTTTTTGGTGGGGTGAGGGGGTGTGGGGCTGGCCGGGGTGGCGGGGTCGAGGGTAGGGGGTGGGGTTAAAAAATAAAAAAATGAAATTGGAAATATCTTTTAAAAACAATTTTTAATTTTGTTTTTTTTTTAGGAGGAGGGGTGGGGGGTGGGGGTAGGAATGAGGGTGGGGTAAAAAATAAAAAAAACGAAGTTAAAAATATTTTTTAAAAACAAGCTTTAATTTTTTTTTGGGGGGGGGGGACTGGTTTTAGGGTAGCGACAAAATAAATTGATGTTTTCAACAAAAAAATTGTAATTTGAAGTTGGAGGAGAGTTTTGGAAAATGTTTTCCTTAATTTTTGAAGGGAAGTCATTTTCCTTAAATTTGAGGAAAATGAGTTGATTTGGAAAACATTTTTCCGAACATTTAACCCAACCAAACATGAGAAAATTGGAAAACATTTACCAAACACACCCTAAAGTTGTTACCTTGTAATCCCTTGTGATGACGAGTAAAGTGTAAATAAATTGAATAACTATCCTTTAAAATATGTAGAAGAGAGAATTGATGTATCCAGACCCAAGAGACATGGAGTTCGTTCATATCACAACTACATTCACACATAACAAGAGACCATTTTTGAAAATATGAATAGGAGAGATGAACAACCCTTTAGAGTAACCCCTTGTGAAGATGAAGATAATCAAGTTCTTTTGAGAGTGAAGAGCAAGAGACCATTTTTGGAAGCGACATATCTGGTTCTTGATGTTGACAGTAAGAATAGAAATAAAGAGTCTTAATGAATTTTTATAGACAATAACTGATCGTTTGTGCTACCAAGTGAGGGGAAGATTTTATCTTAGTCCAAGTAAAATGACTAAAATAGCCCTGGTCATTCCACGATTGACTCTTTATAATATACTAAATAGGTATTGCCCGTGCTATCACGGTCCAACATTTGAATATTATAGTGCTTTTGAAGTGAAGAATAATAAATATAGCTGATACCAAATATACATTTAAGCTTAATATTTACAAATGGTTTCATCGTATTATTAGTTTAAATAGGCATGTTAATTAAATCGATCAAATATTTAATCTATTTTTCCCTTGTAAATAACAACTTGTGGCTGTTGTTCGGTTATTCATCTTTTGAGTTTATAAAGACAAATGAATCGAAAAAATAAATAAATTATGACAAGTTGGCGCAAAAACAAAGCCTTCTAACAATATCCTCTATAATTGCACTTGGCGAATTTTCATATTTTAAATACACTCCGTAATGACATAGTTATTTATATTTATTAATAGTTCATGCTCTAGGTAACATACTTAAATAAAGTGGTTACATTTTTTTTCACATGCATAATTTCAGTAACAGAAACGAAGTCTTATGTTGATGTTTTGACTCACAATACAAAAATCTTGAAAGATCAACGAAATCATATGAGATTTCAGTATATTTTTCATGTCGTTCTTTAATGCAACATGCATTTTATTTTGTAATTTAAATTCTCGATAAGGTTTAAATTATCATAATCTAAACTACTTTTTTCATATGCATTAAATGATTTAGATAATATAACAAAGAGTAAGAGAACCTCGGCGTCAAGTTTTAAAAATTTTGACAAAAAGAAAAGAAAATTTTGGAGGTGAAGATTTAAAACAAATCTTAGACATTTGTATGACTAAAAATCATATATTATATATATATATATAAGAGAACTCTAGGCCCGTCTACGTGGTGCCACCACAAATCAGAATTCCCTTTTAATTTATTTATTTCCAAAACTAGCCTTCCTCTTTCATGAAAAGTTGTGACTTATGAAAAGTAGTGACTTTTATGAAAAGTTATGACTCTTCTAAAAAGTTGTAACTTGTATGAAAAGTTATGACTTTTATGAAGAGTTGCGACTTTTATGAAAGAATGTGACTTTTATGAAATGTTGTGACCTTTCCGAAGGGTAGTAGCTTTTCCAATGAGTTGTGCCCTTTTCGACAAGGTACAATAAGCATTTGTTCACACTACCTTTTGTTGTCTATAAATAGAGAGATTTCCTGCCACTACTATTTGTAGGTTTTTTTCTCGCTATAGGGTAGTTAAATTCAAATTCATTAATTAAGCTTCTTATGAAGTTTGTTTCATTCCTCAAAGTTTTCTTCCTCCTATTTCATGGAGCTTAATCTTTACTATAAGTCATAGTGATTCATGTAACTATGGCAATTTCTTTTTGCTATTTTGGTGACTTTTTTTTAACTCTGTTAAAACTTTCAGCAAGGATGATTTAAAATTGATTTAAAATTGATTTCTCTTGCACCTCTCAGACCACAACTCATAACGTTGCTGAAATGGTTGAATTCATTACATTTGGTTCTTTAGTAAACAATATTTTTATTTCTGCCACTATTAATTGTCGGTTTTTTTTTTGCTCTACGGAATCAAATTCAAATATATTAATTAAGCTTCTTATGAAGTGTGTTTCAATCCTCAAAGTTTCTTCCTCCTATTTCATGAAGCTTAATCTGTTACCGTAAGTCATAGTGATTCATGTATCTCTTGCAATTTCTTTTTGCTATTTTGGCGACTTTTTTTGAACTCTATTAGAAATCCCATTGAGGATGATTGAAAATTTATTTTCTCATGTGTCCCTTTCTATAGATTTCTTCATATACTTTTTGGGAAAATTGATTGTGGATTGTGCTATATTTGATAGCATACAACAATAAATATGTGATAACTAATATGGAACTAATGATAATGTTTGTTAAAAGAACTAAACAGATTGCTCTCTTGCTTGCTGTAGTATATTATTTTGATTGTTTTTTCTTAGGTACAAATATTTTGTATGGATTGAGGTATACATATTATCGTCTCTGTTGGAGAATATTACTGAATTATTTTCCAGTAGATAATGAAGAAACACAGCTACAAAGGCTAGAAAAAAAGCTCATAAAAAAGCTTGATTTATTATCAGTTCCTTCTAAGACTCTCCAAGTAAAAGTTTTCCCTATTTCTTCACTTCAATCCTGGGAATATTAATGACTATTCTGAGACAATGAGGAAAAACATTTATGACACTAACAATTTTAGGGTCATTTTTAACATTTACATGATGCGACATACTATAATAAAAAAGAGATTGATGGAGGTTCATAAGAAAGAAACCGAAGGTCCTCCATTTGAATTTAGTTAATTATGTTCTTATATGGACGTGATGTTCCACTTTACTTGGGAGTGTTGTTGTTCGAGGCTTTTTGGTCTCTTCTTAATGTCTGATGTTTTTTTTTTTGAGGATAGTAACACTTTTAATGTCTGATGTTTTTCTTTATAACTTCTTGGAATTCAGAAAAAATTCATTACTTCTGACTGACTATTTCAATGGAGATTTTCTTAGACTTTTTTCTTATATTAAAAATCTCTCTATGACTCATAATTTTTGTATAACAAAAATGAAAATTAAAAAAAGTGGCAATTTAAGATTTCAGTGGAACGCTTTGCTTGAGATAAAATATTCTTAACAATGTATTGTATGTATTGAAAATACGAATATTACCGACTGATCATATGTAAGCTTAGTAAAATAGTTCAATCCCGTGTGAAGCACGGGTAATTTATCTAGTTATTTCATTAAGGGTAAAAGAAAAATTACAAATTAAAGTTGTTTCTAATAATAGAAAAGTAATATTCTTTTAAAATAATCTAAAAAAAGAAAGTGTATCACATAAATTAAATTGGAAAGCGTAATATTTTATGTTTATAATAAAAAAGAGAGAAAAAGTCAATAAAATACAAATCAAGTGTTTTACAACATGTTAACATTTGCTTATTATATTATAAAGTAAAGCCTATATAATCATGTTGTGCTCATAGCTTAATGGTAATAGCATTTCTAACTGCATCGACATTGCGGGTTCGAATCGTTGTGGGGTTTCTTATTTTTGCAAAAGAAAAAGAAGAAGTGTAGCATAAAATAGTACAATCAAAACGTATCCATCCAGAATCGATCCCGCATACTTGGAGAAACTCAGCCTACCACCGGTGGCACAATGTGTCAATTTGTTCTTTGGGTGGCAAGTTTAATATTTATTAGATATCCAATACATATATACATACATAAACGAAATTTCAACTGAGGTCATTGGGTACCGTGACACCCCCACGACTGCACATAGATCCGTCTCTGCATGTACTAATTTAGGATTGGATAAAAAGTGATGGGAAAAAGAATCAAATAGGATGATCATTGTGTGCCACTCCTTGTTGTGCAACGACAGTAACTATCAATAACATGATCAATATAAATAAAGGGGTTGACATCTTCAAAATAATTCAATGTAATCCTAATATCTTGCTATCCAAAATATAAGATGAATGTTGGGATGTCGGTCTCCTCTCAATAGGAAACAACAATACTTATATGAAATGCTGAACAAGCAGAACCTATAACAATAAAGTAAGGCTGAAACAAAGAAGACAAACAATAAAGAAACAAAAGTATCAGTAATACGCAAGTCTCAACCTTTAAAAAATAGAACATGTCAGAAGAAAGACACCCCTAAATGACGTATCATACAAGTTATGTCACATGGGGTAAGAGAAAAAAAGAGATCAAAATCTAAGAGGAAATAACATGAAAATTCAAGTAACAACTTTAATGAAATTGTGCTGAAATGTATAAACAATGAAGCATCTGTAGATCACTCAATAAAAAATGAGGAAGATTAGAATAACACATGTATAACCAAAAATAACAATCACATAGGCCTTGTGCTATTGGATTGTACACCTCCAAAAATTTGAAGGAGCTTGAAAGCCAAAAACTACTTAAAATAAGTCCAATCCAAACACCCTCAATATAGTATGATTTAAAGACAAATAACCAAACTCGATCTCAGAAGTGCAACATTTTATTTTTACACTTGATAAATATAGAATAAATGACATTTCATAAATTTAAATTAGTAGAATTATAGAAATAGTGAGACAACACATAACAAAAATTACTTGATAAGAAAAATGATTCATAAGGAAATTAAGTCCCTCAGGGCCTCATCCACAACCAACAGGGGAAACTTCACATGACACAAAATGCTTCTTTGTTATACTATAAAATAAGATTACAATACTGAATTTGATTCCTTCCCTTCAAATCAACAATCTACTAATCTACAACTGTTGATGATTGGATCTTACATAAACTATTTGGTGAACAACCAAATGTAAAACTGTATGCATACTATTGGAAGTAATACGTTGTCACAAGAATAATCCGGTAAATCTGAGGGGAGTTTTATCAAATTTGTTTCTCAACTATAAAATCAACATGAATATTCGAACTAGTCTTCATTTCCAACTGAGATAATATTGACCACTGCCTAGTCATGCTAACGATCATTCTTGTGTCTCGAGGAACTGCTCTACATTACATGCAATGAAATATGACAATTCAAGCTTATGCTCCGTCTAGGTGCATACATTGAGTTTGCTAACTTTGGAGTGTTATCTTCTGCATTAGGACTAGCAAAATTCTTCACAACACCAGTGTTTAGCTGAAGATTAAGGTGAGAAAGTGACTTAACATCTCAGAGTTAATGTGTTACCTTTATCTAGGAAAATACTTACCTAGGTGAAATCTGGTTTTCACGCTCTGGGGCTTGTTTGAACTTGAAAATGAGTCTGTTTGCCCCTCGTGACCAACTCACGCAATTAACAAGGTCCTAACGGATGTTCACAAAATTTTTTGGCCTAAAACATGCCGAAATCCCGTATCACCAAAAATCCATGGACTATAGTACACGAAAATCGGTAATATCTGGTTTTCCACGCTCTAGGGCTCGTTTGAACTTCAAATGGGTCTGTTTGCCCCTCGGGACCATCTCACGCCTTTAATAAAGTCCTAAAAGACGTCCATAAATAATTTCAACCAAAATAATGCCGGAATCCTATATCACCAAAAATCCGTGGACTATAGCACAAGCAAATCGGTAAAATCTAGTGTTTCACTCTTTGGCTCGTTTGAACATGAAAATGGGCCCGTTTACCCCTCGAGACCAACTCATGCCATTAATAAGGTCCTCACAGACTTCCACAAAAAAATTCAACCAAAATTATATCGAAATACTGTATCACAAATTATCCATGGACTATAACACAGGAAAATCGGTAAAATCTAGTTTTTCATGCTTTGGGGCTCTTTTGAGCTTGAAAATGGGTTTGTTTGCCCTTTGGGAACATATCACTCATTAATAAGGTTCTAAAAGACGTCCACAAAAAATATCAGCCAAAATCATGCCGGAATCCGGTATCAACAAAAATCCATGGACTATAACACATGAAAATTGGTAAAATCTATCTTTTCATGCTCTGGGCTAGTTTGAACTTGAAAAAGCGCATGTTTTCCCCTGGGGACCAACTCACACCATTAATAAGATCCTAACGGACGTCCTAAAAAACTTTCAGCCAAAATCATGTCGGAATCATGTATCACCAAAAATCCATGGACTATATAACACATGAAAATCGAGAAAATCTATTTTTCATGCTCTAGGGCTCGTTTGAACTTGAAAATGGATTCTTTTTACCCCTCGGGACCATTTGAAGCAATTAATAAGGTCCTAACAGACATCTACAAAACATTTTGGTCAAAATCATGCCGGAATCCTGTATCATCAAAAGTACATGGACAAACGGATGTCCAGAAAAACTTTCGGCCAAAATCATGTATCACCAAAAATCCATGGACTATAGCACATGAAATTGGGAAAATTTGGTTTTTCAAGCTCTAGGGCTCGTTTGAACTTGAAAATGGATTCGTTAGCCCCTCAGGTCCATTTCAAGCCATTACTAAGGTCCTAACAGACATCTACAAAACATTTCGGCCAAAATCATGCCGAAATCCTGTATCACCAAAACTACATAGACAATAGCACACGAAAATTGGTAAAATATGGGTTTTCACGCTCAGGACCTCGTTTGAACTTGAAAATGAGTTTGTTTTCCCCCCGAGACCATATCACACCATTAATAAGGTCCTAACGAACGACCACAAAATATTACGGCAGAAATCATGCTGGAATGCTGCATCACCAATAATCCATGGACTATATCACATGAAAATCAGTAAAATTTGGTTTTCACACTCTGGGCTCGTTTGTACTTGAAAATGGACCCATTTTCCCCTCAGGACCATGTCACGCCATTAATAAGGTCCTAATGGACATCAACAAAATATTTCGGCCAAAATCATGTCGAAATACTGTATCACCAAAAAACCATGGACTATAGCACACAAAAATTGTTAAAATTGTTAAATTTGTTTTATCAAGCTCTAGGCTCGTTTGAATTTGAAATGGGCCTGTTCGCCCATCGGGACCAACTCACGCCATTTATAACGTCCTAACCGACGTCCACAAATTTTTTTGACCAAAATCATGTTGAAATCCTGTATCACAAAAAAATCATGGACCATAGCACAAAAAAATCGGTTAAATCTGGTTTTTCATACTCTATGGCTCGTTTAAACTTGAAAATGGGCCCGTTTTCCCCTAGGGACTACATCACGCCATTAATAAGGTCATAACGAACGTCCACAAAAAACATTGGCCAAAAATCATGCCGCAATCCTGCATCACCAAAAATCCAAGGACTAAAGCACACAAAAATCGGTAAAATTTATTTTTTCATGATTTGGGCTCGTTTGAACTTGAAAATGCGCATGTTTTCTCCTCGGGACAACTCATGCCATTAATAAGATCCTAACGGACGTCCAAAAAAACTTTCAGCCAAAATCATGCCGGAATCCTGTATCATCAAAAGTACATGGACAAACGGATGTCCAGAAAAACTTTCGGCCAAAATCATGTATCACCAAAAATCCATGGATTATAGCACATGAAAATTGGGAAAATTTGGTTTTTCATGCTCTAGGGCTCGTTTGAACTTGAAAATGGATTCGTAGCCCCTCAGGTCCATTTTAAGCCATTAATAAGGTCCTAACAGACATCTACAAAACATTTCGGCCAAAATCATGCCGAAATCCTGTATCACCAAAACTACATAGACAATAGAACACGAAAATTGGTAAAATATGGGTTTTCACGCTCAGGACCTCGTTTGAACTTGAAAATGAGTTTGTTTTCCCCCCGAGACCATATCACACCATTAATAAGGTCCTAACGAACGACCACAAAATATTACGGCAGAAATCATGCTGGAATGCTGCATCACCAATAATCCATGGACTATATCACATGAAAATCAGTAAAATTTGGTTTTCACACTCTGGGCTCGTTTGTACTTGAAAATGGACCCATTTTCCCCTCAGGACCATGTCACGCCATTAATAAGGTCCTAATGGACATCCACAAAATATTTCGGCCAAAATCATGTCGAAATATAGCACACAAAAATTGTTAAAATTGTTAAATTTGTTTTTTCACGCTCTAGGCTCGTTTGAACTTGAAATGGACATGTTTGCCATTCGGGACCAACTCACGCCATTAATAACGTCCTAACCGACGTCCACAAATCTTTTTGGCCAAAATCATACCGAAATCCTGTATCACAAAAAAATCATGGACCATAGCACAAAAAAATCGGTTAAATCTGATTTTTCATGCTCTATGGCTCGTTTAAACTTGAAAATGGGCCCGTTTTCCCCTAGGGACTATATCACGCCATTACTAAGGTCATAACGAACGTCCACAAAAAACATTGGCCAAAAATCATGCCGGAATCCTGCATCACCAAAAATCCAAGGACTATAGCACACAAAACTCGGTAAAATTTATTTTTTCATGCTCTGGGCTCGTTTGAACTTGAAAATGCGCATGTTTTCTCCTCGGGACAACTCATGCCATTAATAAGATCCTAACGGACGTCCAAAAAACCTTTCAGCCAAAATCATGTCGGAATCCTGTATCATCAAAAGTACATGGACAAACAGATGTCCAGAAAAACTTTCAGCCAAAATCATGTATCACCAAAAATCCATGGACTATAGCACATGAAAATTGGGAAAATTTGGTTTTTCATGCACTAGGGCTCGTTTGAACTTGAAAATGGATTCGTTAGCCCCTCAGGTCCATTTCAAGCCATTAATAAGGTCCTAACAGACATCTACAAAACATTTCGGCCAAAATCATGCCGAAATCCTGTATCACCAAAACTACATAGACAATAGCACACGAAAATTGGTAAAATATGGGTTTTCACGCTCAGGACCTCGTTTGAACTTGAAAATGAGTTTGTTTTCCCCCCGAGACCATATCACACCATTAATAAGGTCCTATCGAACGACCATAAAATATTACGGCAGAAATCATGCTGGAATGCTGCATCACCAATAATCCATGGACTATATCACATGAAAATCAGTAAAATTTGGTTTTCACACTCTGGGCTCGTTTGTACTTGAAAATGGACCCATTTTCCCCTCAGGACCAAGTCACGCCATTAATAAGGTCCTAATGGACATCAACAAAATATTTCGGCCAAAATCATGTCGAAATACTGTATCACCAAAAAACCATGGACTATAGCACATAAAAATTGTTAAAATTGTTAAATTTGTTTTATCACGCTCTAAGCTCGTTTGAATTTGAAATAGGCCTGTTCACCCATCGGGACCAACTCACGCCATTTATAACGTCCTAACCGACGTCCACAAATTTTTTTGACCAAAATCATGTTGAAATCCTGTATCACAAAAAAATCATGGACCATAGCACAAAAAAATCGGTTAAATCTGGTTTTTCATACTCTATGGCTCGTTTAAACATGAAAATGGGCCCGTTTTCCCCTAGGGACTACATCACGCCATTAATAAGGTCATAACGAACGTCCACAGAAAACATTGGCCAAAAATCATGCCGGAATCCTGCATCACCAAAAATCCAAGGACTAAAGCACACAAAAATTGGTAAAATTTATTTTTTCATGCTCTGGGCTCGTTTGAACTTGAAAATGCGCATGTTTTCTCCTCGGGACAACTCATGCCATTAATAAGATCCTAACGGACGTCCAAAAAAACTTTCAGCCAAAATCATGCCGGAATCCTGTATCATCAAAAGTACATGGACAAACGGATGTCCAGAACAACTTTCGGCCAAAATCATGTATCACCAAAAATCCATGGACTATAGCACATGAAAATTGGGAAAATTTGGTTTTTCATGCACTAGGGCTCGTTTGAACTTGAAAATGGATTCGTTAGCCCCTCAGGTCCATTTCAAGCCATTAATAAGGTCCTAACAGACATCTACAAAACATTTCGGCCAAAATCATGCCGAAATCCTGTATCACCAAAACTACATAGACAATAGCACACGAAAATTGGTAAAATATGGGTTTTCACGCTCAGGACCTCGATTGAACTTGAAAATGAGTTTGTTTTCCCCCCGAGACCATATCACACCATTAACAAGGTCCTAACGAACGACCACAAAATATTACGGCAGAAATCATGCTGGAATGCTGCATCACCAATAATCCATGGACTATATCACATGAAAATCAGTAAAATTTGGTTTTCACACTCTGGGTTCGTTTGTACTTGAAAATGGACCCATTTTCCCCTCAGGACCATGTCACGCCATTAATAAGGTCCTAATGGACATCCAAAAAATATTTCGGCCAAAATCATGTCGAAATCTAGTATCACCAAAAAACCATGGACTATAGCACACAAAAATTGTTAAAATTGTTAAATTTGTTTTTTCACGCTCTAGGCTCGTTTGAACTTGAAATGGACATGTTTGCCATTCGGGACCAACTTACGCCATTAATAACGTCCTAACCGACGTCCACAAATCTTTTTGGCCAAAATCATACCGAAATCCTGTATCACAAAAAAATCATGGACTATAGCACAAAAAAATCGGTTAAATCTGGTTTTTCATGCTCTATGGCTCGTTTAAACTTGAAAATGGGCCCATTTTCCCCTAGGAACTACATCACGCCATTAATAAGGTCATAACGAACGTCCACAAAAAACATTGGCCAAAAATCATGCCGGAATCCTGCATCACCAAAAATCCAACGACTAAAGCACACAAAAATCGGTAAAATTTATTATTTCATGCTCTGGGCTCGTTTGAACTTGAAAATGCACATGTTTTCCCCTCGGGACAACTCATGCCATTAATAAGATCCTAACGGACGTCCAAAAAAACTTTCAGCCAAAATCATGCCGGAATCCTGTATCATCAAAAGTACATGGACAAACGGATGTCCAGTAAAACTTTCGGCCAAAATCATGTATCACCAAAAATCGATGGACTATATAACATATGAAAATCGAGAAAATCTATTTTTCATGCACTAGGGCTCGTTTGAACTTGAAAATGGATTCTTTTTACCCCTCGGGACCATTTGAAGCAATTAATAAGGTCCTAACAGACATCTACAAAACATTTTGGTCAAAATCATGCCGGAATCCTGTATCATCAAAAGTACATGGACAAACGGATGTCCAGAAAAACTTTCGGCCAAAATCATGTATCACCAAAAATCCATGGACTATAGCACATGAAATTGGGAAAATTTGGTTTTTCAAGCTCTAGGGCTCGTTTGAACTTGAAAATGGATTCGTTAGCCCCTCAGGTCCATTTCAAGCCATTACTAAGGTCCTAACAGACATCTACAAAACATTTCGGCCAAAATCATGCCGAAATCCTGTATCACCAAAACTACATAGACAATAGCACACGAAAATTGGTAAAATATGGATTTTCATGCTCAGGACCTCGTTTGAACTTGAAAATGAGTTTGTTTTCCCCCCGAGACCATATCACACCATTAATAAGGTCCTAACGAACGACCACAAAATATTACGGCAGAAATCATGCTGGAATGCTGCATCACCAATAATCCATGGACTATATCACATGAAAATCAGTAAAATTTGGTTTTCACACTCTGGGCTCGTTTGTACTTGAAAATGGACCCATTTTCCCCTCAGGACCATGTCACGCCATTAATAAGGTCCTAATGGACATCAACAAAATATTTCGGCCAAAATCATGTCGAAATACTGTATCACCAAAAAACCATGGACTATAGCACACAAAAATTGTTAAAATTGTTAAATTTGTTTTATCAAGCTCTAGGCTCGTTTGAATTTGAAATGGGCCTGTTCGCCCATCGGGACCAACTCACGCCATTTATAACGTCCTAACCGACGTCCACAAATTTTTTTGACCAAAATCATGTTGAAATCCTGTATCACAAAAAAATCATGGACCATAGCACAAAAAAATCGGTTAAATCTGGTTTTTCATACTCTATGACTCGTTTAAACTTGAAAATGGGCCCGTTTTCCCCTAGGGACTAGATCACGCCATTAATAAGATCATAACGAACGTCCACAAAAAACATTGGCCAAAAATCATGCCGCAATCCTGCATCACCAAAATCCAAGAACTATAGCACACAAAAATCGGTAAAATTTATTATTTCATGCTCTGGGCTCGTTTGAACTTGAAAATGCGCATGTTTTCCCCTCGGGACAACTCATGCCATTAATAAGATCCTCACGGACGTCCAAAAAAACTTTCAGCCAAAATCATGCCGGAATCCTGTATCATTAAAAGTACATGGACAAACGGATGTCCAGTAAAACTTTCGGCCAAAATCATGTATCACAAAAAATCCATGGACTATAGCACATGAAAATTGGGAAAATTTGGTTTTTCATGCTCTAGGGCTCGTTTGAACTTGAAAATGGATTCGTTAGCCCCTCAGGTCCATTTCAAGCCATTAATAAGGTCCTAACAGACATCTACAAAACATTTCGGCCAAAATCATGCCGAAATCCTGTATCACCAAAACTACATAGACAATAGAACACGAAAATTGGTAAAATATGGGTTTTCACGCTCAGGACCTCGTTTGAACTTGAAAATGAGTTTGTTTTCCCCCCGAGACCATATCACACCATTAATAAGATCCTAACGAACGACCACAAAATATTACGGCAGAAATCATGCTGGAATGCTGCATCACCAATAATCCATGGACTATATCACATGAAAATCAGTAAAATTTGGTTTTCACACTCTGGGCTCGTTTGTACTTGAAAATGGACCCATTTTCCCCTCAGGACCATGTCACGCCATTAATAAGGTCCTAATGGACATCCACAAAATATTTCGGCCAAAATCATGTCGAAATCTTGTATCACCAAAAAAACCATGGACTATAGCACACAAAAATTGTTAAAATTGTTAAATTTGTTTTTTCACGCTCTAGGCTCGTTTGAACTTGAAATGGACATGTTTGCCATTCGGGACCAACTTACGCCATTAATAACGTCCTAACTGACGTCCACAAATCTTTTTGGCCAAAGTCATACCAAAATCCTGTATCACAAAAAATTCATGGACTGTAGCACAAAAAAATTGGTTAAATCTGGTTTTTCATGTTGTGTGGCTCGTTTGAACTTGAAAATGGACTCGTTTTCCATCGGAACTACATCATGCCGTTAATAAAGTCATAATGGACGTCCACAAAAAACATTGGCCAAAATCATGCCGAAATCCTGCATCACCAAAAATTTATGGACTATAACACACAAAAATTGATATAATCTCGTTTTTCACTCTTTCAGACTCGTTTGAATTTGAAAATGGGTCAGTTTGCCCCTCGGGACTAAGTCAGGCCATTAATAAGGTCCTAACGGACGTCCACAAAAAGTTCAGCCAAAATCATGCCATAATCCTGTATCACTAAAAGTCCATGGACTATAACGCATGAAAATTGGTAAAATCTAGTTTTTCACACTCTAAGATTGTTTTAACTTGAAAATGGGCCCGTTTTCCCTTCGGGACAACCTCACGCCATTAATAAGTCCTAACGCACATCCATAAAAATATTTCGGCCAAAATTATGACGGAATCCTGTTTCACCAAAAATCTATGGACTATAACACGAAAATTGGCAAAATCAAGTTTTTCACGGTCTTGGGCTTGTTTAAACTTGAAAATTGGTCCATTTGCCCCTCGGGACCATCTCACGCCATTAATAAGGTCCTAACGGACATCAACAAAAAATTTCTACCAAAATAATGCCGAAAACCTGTATCACCAAAAATTAAGAGACTATAGCACACTAAAATTGGTAAAATCTAGTTTTTCACCCTCTGGGCTAGTTTCAAATTAAAAATGAGCCCATTTTCCCATCAGGACCAACCTAGGCCACCAAAAAGGTCCTAACGAACTTCCAAAAAAATTTCGTCCAAAATCATGCCAAAATCCTGTATCACCAAAAATCTATGGAATATAGCACATGAAAATTAGTAAAATCAGGCTTGTTATGCTCTGGGGCTCGTTTGATCTTGAAAATGGGTCCGTTTGCCCCTAGGAACCAACTCACGCCATTAATAAGGTCCTAATGGATGTCCACAAAAAATTTCGGCCAAAATTATGATGGAATCCTATATCACCAAAAATCCATGGACTATGGTACATGAAAATTGATAAAATTTGGGTTTTCACGCTCTGGGCTCGTTTGAACTTGAAAATGGGTTCGTTTGCCCCTCGAGACCATCTCACACCATTATAAGGTCCTAACGGACATCCACAAAAACTTTTATCCAAAGTCATGCCGAAATCATGTATCACCAAAAAACTATGGATTATAACACATGAATATCGGTAAAATCTTATTTTTTAGGGTCTAGGCATGTTTAAACTTGAAAATGAGTCTGTTTGCACCTCAGGACCATCTCACACCATTAATAAGGTCCTAACGGACATCCACAAAAAATTTGGCCAAAATCTTACCGAAATCCAGTATCACCAAAAATGCATGGACTATACGCATGAAAATCGGTAAAATCTAGTTTTTCATGCTCTGGGATCGTTTGGACTTGAAAATGCTCGTTTTCCCCTCAAGACCAACTCACGCCATTAATAAGGTCGTAACAGACGTCCACAAAAAATTTCAACCAAAATCATGTCGGAATCCTGTATCTCCAAAAATCCAAGGACTATAACACACGAAAATTGGTAAAGTTTGGTTTTTCTTGATCTGGGCTCGTTTGAACATGAAAATGGGCCCTTTTGCCCCTCTGAACCAACTCACGCCACCAATAAGGTCCTAACAGACATCCACAATTTTTTTTTTGGCCAAAATCATGCCAGAATACTGCATCACGATAAATCTATGGACTATAGCACACAAAAATTAGTAAATCTGGTTTTTCATACTAAGGCTCGTCTAAACTTGAAAAAGGGTCCATTTGCCGTTTGGGACCATCTCACGCCATTAATAAGGTCCTAACAGATGTTCACAAAAAATATCGGCCAAAATCATATCGGAATCCTATATCACTATATATCCATGAATTTATAGCATACAAAAAATGGTAAAATCTATTTTTTCATGCTCTAGGCTCGTTTGAACTTGAAAATGCGCCCGTTTGCCCCTCAGGTCAAACTCATGCCATTAATAAGGGTCTAACAGACGTCCACAAAAGTTTTTGGCCAAAATCATTATCACGATCAAAGGGTAAACCCTAGATGCAACATGGAGTATAGAACCCTCAAGGACTACATACAAGTCACTTAGCACATCATAACATAAGCAATAGAACAATACGAATAAAAACACAATTAAAGTCTAAAATTTTCTTTATTAAAGCCAAAAGCGAAAGTGTAGACTCTAAGTCTCAACATAGCCATGTATTACAATCGTCGAAATGAAAAGGGACACATCGCATACAACATAGTCCGAAAGGAAATACAAGAAAAGTGTCACGACTCATGGGTATCCCCTAGATGTGACACGACGTACTCAACCCCGAAAGGTCTCATACAAGCCCTTAGCATATCATAACATAAGATAAATAGAAATGATGCGGAATTTAAAACACTTTTTTTTACAATCGAAGTCTTTTATAAAAGCAAGCGGAAGTCTAGACATTGTCTCAATTAGCCATCTAATACAATCGAAATCTCAAATAGGGACACAACCCTTACAACATAGTTCTCAAATGAAATAACTAGAATGAAACTACTAAATGAAGATATTCATCCTCGAATCTTGAGGACTCACCAACTAGCAAGGAGAATGATCAATTCCAAGCTCTAGCCACAAGGGGAACCAAATTGAGTGTCAATCCCTACACCTAGGAAAAATGTAGGAAAATTTGGTTAGTACAAAAATGCACTAAGTATGATAGCCATGCAATAAAACCTTGAAATCATGCTAAAAAGAACATTTTTAGTTGAAACCATGCTATATGACAATTTTGAAAATCTTCTTTGAAATAGTTGGAAAACATAATCCACAAGAAAACTCATGTATAGTTCATCATAGCATAATGAATAACAACATAATCATAAGCATAGCCTCCGTTATAAACATAATGCAAAAATCAAATATCATAAGACAGGGTTCACATACATAGTCAAATACCAAGATCATCTCATCATAATAGAATCATCATATAAGTAACCCTAAGTTATACTCGTGCTATGCATAGATAAGATCCCATAATCCCATCTACACAAAGTACCACTTTTAGGCCACCATAATCACACTTATCATGCTTTGATCCCACATACTCATAGATAAGGAAACATTCACCTTTCATAGCTCATATCAAGAAAAGTAACTCATAGCAACAATCCACATTAAGTATGCATCAATTCATAAACCTTCATAACATAGAAAGAACACACCATAACTACTCTTAAAGCCTACTTGTGCAATGCATAGATGAAGTCCCATACCCCCACCCATACTAAGTAGTGCTTCTTGAGAAGACATAGTTCATAATCATTCATTGTGGGGGTAAGCCTCAACAGACATAGACCATGTGAGCAACTCATGGAATTTGGTGTTACCCACATCGAAAAGGGTGTCCGACTCGCCTAAGGTAGAACCATTCTTAACTTAGGTGGAAGGTCCACTAGCTAAGGTCCTATGCGGGCACATAGTTATTGGATAGGGAGATTGCTACTAGATACCATCTCCTCAACTCATGTATGGGCATCCATCTCAAGAGATTGCTTCTAGAAACCCCGCCTCAACTCACGTGAGGGCTTCCATATCATCAATATCTACTCGGTGCTAAGCATTATTCCCCACGGAGTACTATATCATTACTTGAGTTCATCATTATGAAAGAATGTTTAAACACCCAATCCAATATCATTCATAGGATAGCTTATAGATTCAATAAGTAAGAATAGCCTTTAAACCTAAGAATCCCCATATTGTGAGAAAACCTTTCACAACATGTCATTATCATTCATTAGTGTACAATTGAGAATATCCTTTCAATCAACACAACATCATTAGCATAATCATAGACATCTAATTCATAGTCATGTGTAATGGTATAGGTGAGAATATCCTTTCAACAACAACACAATTACATTGTGATCATAGAAATTTCATTCTCAAAGTATCATTAAATCACATACATTAACCTTATGATCATGTACAATTCTTATACTTTGCCCTTCAAGGGTCATAGATCACATTTAATCCACAAATCTAGAATCATTACATTAGACATGGATAATAACATGATTCAATTAACTCAATTACTACAAGCATAATCTCATGTTATTCTTCTAAAATCAACAAATTCACATCACAAGATCATAATTGAGAAATTTGGGTTTCACGGGTTCTTGGGGTAAATTCAACATAAAAACCATAGGAATTCATCAATTAAACCAAAACACATCATAAATATATCATTAGAAACATTTTTGAAAGGAACCCATGCTATTGGAGTAAAACCCTAACTTTTGGGAAATTGCAAGCTTTGAAATCTAGTTTTGGAGGGACTCTATGGTTGAAATCTTGCCATAGATGAAGAGATACCATAACTAGATGAAGAGTCTCCACAAAATTGAACAGAAAAGACTGCTCCTTCAACCCTAGACTTCTTTTTCTTCTTTGGAATTGTAGAGAGAGAAATATTTGGGGGAAAGTTAGTTATGATATGGGTTTCTTTTGGAGATTTGAAATAATGATTTGGAATGACTAGATTAAGGGTCTATTAGGTTTATATAGGTGGTCTAATTACCAATAAAATGACCCTACTTAATAACTAATTAATTCTAGACCCTACCCGAATCCCCCAACTTAAACAATTTAAGAGTCAAGGCTGCCTCATCCATGAGACCCCGACCCACGGATCGTGGGTGGGTCCACGGACGTACTGGTCCTTCGTGGGTGGAGGACTGGGGTTAAATAATCAGGGGAAGTTGGGGCCTTGACCCACGACCCCTTCCCACGGGGCTGGGTCATCCATTGTCCGTGGATTCCCTTCGTGGGTAGGCTGTTTTTGGACAGCTTTGAGGTTTGACTTAGGGTCCTCCTCAAGGACCCTTGGTTGGTTCTTTGGGGGATCATACCTTGACATTTAACCCCTAAATCCTTCATTCTAAGTACGAGAAGAAAAAATTATGACTCTAACACTTACGACAAGCTCTAGTTAAGCCTACTAGTTTCTGGGGTGTTACATTATCTCCCCCTTGGGAACATTTGTCCTCGAATGACGATCTAGACACCTTACGGAATTAAAGACGCAAGACTAGCAACCCATCATGCATGCAACATCAAAATAATGCACCATTCAAAGGAGAACACATCAACTCCATCTTAACATAATCAATGCAACACAAGGAAGTAGGAACTTCATCTAACAACCCATTATGCATGAAAACTCAACATTTCAACATTCATAAGGAGGAACTACCTTCTCCAACTAAAATCATGCTTAACTTACTAACATGAAACCAATTATGCAATTACTCTCAAAAGTATATTAAGGCATGTTCGTCAACTCATCTCATGAAGCATATAGACAATTCATACTAAATGCACAAAAACATGAGGAACACATAAATAATGAAAACTTATTTTCTTACAAATCATGAATTCTCAAGAATATGCATAACATAAGGAGATCATGGAAATTTCTAAAAACACACATGACTCCAAAACATAAAATAAGCCCAAAAAGGGAATCTTTGTCTCAAGCTAGAATAGGAATAGAACAAAGAGATGAGGATATCAGGATTCTCAACAAATCTTGTCTTCTAAGCACACTATCTCCCCCTTGGTAAGAAACCTCTCTTTAATCCTCAAGTACTACTTATTTCAAGCAATCCCAAAGCATGACCAAATCTCATAATGTAATAAAATATTTACATCTATATGGAACTAACAACATACTAGTGCCTTCATAGCCTTCTTGGTCCTTCCTAGACCGGAGTGCATAGAAGCGACCATGATTTGGAGCATTGGTATCCGGGCCACTAGGAGAAGCTTGCTTGGCCTCTCTCCCTTTAGCCATGAGCATTGGGAAATCCCTCATCTTGTGACCTTTCTTTCCACACCCAAAGCAACCATCCGTGCCGGCTAGGCACTTACCCTTATGTTCCTTTCCACACTTGTCACATGTATATCTTTCAACAAAATAACCACCTCCATTTCCTTTTTTAGATTTAGGGTTAGACACCCTATCCTTATTGACCTTAGAGGATGCATTAGAGGAACTTTGGTTGGAGAACCTTTGTTTGTCGGACCTAGTATTGGAGAAATTCCCATCACCGGTTCTAGCTCTCTTCGCCTCCCTACTCTTTTTTCAGAGTTTCTCATCCTCCATTTGTTGGGCATACACCATAAGGCGTGAGATATCGATATTACCATGGTGCATTGCCGTACGACATTCTTTTCTTACCAATTTGGACACACCCGTCATAAACCTACTCATCTCATCCCTTGAGTTCGTCACCAAAGTTGGGGCATATTTGGACAATTGAGTGAACTTTAGTGCATATTCTTGAACACTCATGCTTCCTTGACGAAGGTTAATGAATTATTCCAATTTAGATTCCCTCATCTCTCAGGGAAAGAACCTATCAAGAAATGCCAACTTAAACACTTCCCACTCAATGGGACCCGTTCCTATCGGCTTATTATCTTTCCATTGTTTATACCATATTTGAGCAACACCTTTCAATTGATAAGAGGCCAACTCCGCTTTTTCTACCAAAGTCACCCTCATAATATCTAGTACTTTTTAAACCTCATCCACAAATTCTTGAGGATCCTCTTCCACTTTGGAGCCATGAA
>NW_026020286.1:741012-824664 GCF_900185275.1 Solanum verrucosum
GATATTTACCTGCTTTTAGTTTTGGTATAGATATCATGGTGGCATCGATGGCCCAATCAGGACTTCTGTTCTAGTTGACTATTTATTTATATGATTTCCTGGAAGTAGCTGTTTCCTTTATAGATTAGTTGACAGGGGCCTTGCCGGCCAATGGCTTAGTTTTAAGCCGAGATGTACTTGTTTGATTTCTTGATTGCGTGTGGCTGTCATGCGCTAGTAGAAAATGGTTCAGCAGGGTCGGCTCGGGTCTGAGTTTTGGCATTAGGAGCCAGTTGCACCCCTCGAGTTTGGGGCGTGACATATAGTACACAAAAATCGATAAAATCTTGTTTTTATGATCTTGGGATCATTTAAACTGGAAAATGTACCAGATTGCCCCTCAGGACCATCTCACACCATTAATAAGGTCCTAATGAATGTCAACAAAAAATTTCGGCTAAACTCATGTCAGAATTCTGTATCACCAAATATCCATGGACTATTATAGTACACGAAATTTGATAAAATTTGGTTTTTCACACTTTGGGGCCTATTTAAACTTGAAAATGGGTCCGATTACCCCTCAAGACCATCTCACGCCATTAATATGGTACACAAACATGTACAAAAATTTTCAGCCAAAATCATACTGGAATCCTGTATCACCAAAAATCCATGAACTACATCACATGTAAGTCGATTAAATCTGGTTTTTCACGCTCTAGGGCTCGTTTGAATTTGAAAATGAGCTTATTTTCTTCTCGGGACAATCTCATGCCATTAATATGGTCCTAACGGACATCCACAAAAAATTTCGGCCAAAATCGTGTATCACCAAAAATCCATTGACTATATCACACGTAAACTGGTAAAATCTGGGTTTTCACGCTCTAGGGCTTGTTTGAACTTTAAATGGGTCTGCTTGCCCCTTGGGACCATCTCACGCCATTAATAAAGTCCTAACGGACGTCCACAAAAATTTTGGGCAAAATTATGACCGAATCCTGTATCACCAAAAATTCATGGGCTATAGCACACGAAAATTGGTAAAATCTCGTTTTCACGCTCTTGGGGGAGTTTAAACTTGAAAATTATCCCATTTTCCCTTCGGAACCATCTCACGCCATCAATAAGTTCCTAACAGACGTCTACAAAAATTTCGACCAAAATCATGCCGGAATCCTATATCACCAAAAATCCATGGACTATTAACATCCAAATATACTTCTTGAAAAGAAATATAAATGGTCGTATGCAATATATTAACCCAACTATGAGTCGGGGTCAATCCCAAAGAGAATATGAAAGAATGTTGTCAATAACAAATATTTAACTCGATAGTCGTTATTTAAAAGGGGGGATTTAAATTTAAATAAAAAAAGAATAACAATAGCTTGGAACTGAGTATTTATTTATATTAAGATTATTATAAATAACTAGGAATGTGTTCCCCATCATTTCATAAAATAATAAGAATATTGTACTAGTGATCTATTTCAATTTTTAGCATGGAAGGTTGGTAAGTTAGGGAATTTCATCACCCAATTTGTTCCGTCTACGGGTGTATGCTTTACTAACCCTTACCCTTAACCCCAGATTAGCCTTCGCATTATTAGGGTAGACTATTAGATAGAGGCTAAACACGTCTAAATCTCTGTTGTTTAATTCTTTTCTCATTCAGTACTTCCTTGGTCCGACAAGTAGGAATGAGGCGAGTTCTAACGTTGGCTAGTGTTAAAAAGCATTCAAAACGAAAGGACTAAAAATACATGCCTCAAAATCATTCAAGAATCACTTTGTACATCAACTTACTTTAATATTTCATCATGGTTCCCACAACCCTAGTTATGAAATTTAGCTACTCATTATCTCAAAAACACAATCAAAATTGATTAAAATAAATATGCTTGTGTTAATCATAAGAAATTAAGAACAATAACTAAATTATATTTTATTAACCATGAATACAAATAAACAATAAAGGAGAAGAAAGAATAAACCAAAATTCTCTGGCCTCCACGGCGGCTCTTCCAAAGTTCCTAAGCTATAAAGAATTTATATTGTGTATTGTTTCTTGATTCTTGGTTGTCCAAAGAATAATTTTTTGTGCCCTATTTATAGATATAAAAACCCTAAATAAAATAATTAAGTTTAAGAAAATTAGGAAATCAAAATCCAATTGAATTGGATTTCCACGTATTTTTATTTTTATTTTTCAATAACCGTTGTTCGCCGCCTCAATAATTTTGAGGTGTCTTCTTTAGCTGCCAAGTGTACAACAAATAGGAAATTTGATATTTGATCAATTTCAGCCACTGTCTGCATTATATACATGAATATATTATTTTATTCAATTTAATCCATTAAGCTAGCTACTTGATTTCCTTCTATGATTTCTTGTTTTTAATTTATTTGTGCTCCAAATTTCTTCATCTTCATGTCATTTTAATCCTACATATTAAATACACAACATAAGAATATTTCGTAAAATTTATGCTCAGAAAGGATAATTAAAAGATTAAATATAAGGCAAATAATGATTAAATATGTATTTTTTTAGACTCACATCACTTTCCTTAACTGGATAGGTTGACTTCAAACGGGCATATCTCCTTCATCCAAACTCGAAACTTAGCAAATTCGGTGGCATTGGAAAGAGGATTCAAAGACTTTTCATTTGATATCTTATGGGCCACCTAACTCTTCCTATACTGAAATTTATGGTTGTTTGAAGTTGACCCACAACTCACAAGTTAAGCTTAATTTGAACAAATCCCAAATTAGTTCTTTCTAAGGAGGGATGTTACAATATCTCCCCCTTGGGAACATTCGTCCTCGAATTTGATTAATCTAAGTAGACCTAAGGGTGGTAACATCTAACACCCAACTCATACACCCAATATGCAATTTAAAACAACATTTCAACTTAAAAGTACTAAGAAAAGAATTAGTACATTGATTTGAAGCTTCTCCAGAAGCAAATAGATGTGGTTATGTCTTCTTCATATCCTTCTCAGCCTCCCAAGTAGCTTCCTCAACAAATTGGTTTCTCCATAAAACCTTGACTGATGCAACCTCCTTGGTTCTCAACTTGTTAAACTGACGATCAAGTATCTAAATGAGAATATCCTCATAAGATAGGTTGTCCTTAATACCAATATTCTTAGTAGGTATAATAAGCGAAGGATCGCCTATGCACTTCTTCAACATTGAAATGTGGAATACCGAATGGACTGCTGCTAATTCTGGCGATAACTCCAACTCATAGGCTACATTGCCGATCCTATTAGATATCTTGTAAGGACCAATATATCGAGGACTAAGTTTCCCCTTATTACCAAATCTCATATGACCATTCATGGGTGAAACCTTCAAATAAACCCAATCATCCACCTCAAACTCCAAGTCTCTTCTCCTAACATATGTATAGGATTTCTGATGTCATTGCGTTGTTTTCAACTTTTCTTGAAAGATCTTCACTTTCTCCATAGCTTGATGAACCAAGTCTGGCCCTATCAACCTAGCTTTACCAACCTCAAACCATCCAATAGGAGACCTATATCTTCTCCTATAAAGAGCCACATATGGAGTCATTTTGATGATAGAGTGATAACTGTTGTTGTAAGAAAACTCAATGAGAGGTAAGTGATCATCCCAATTACCCTTGAAATCGATCACACACGCCCTCAACATATCCTCTTAAGTCTGAATTGTGCACTCTGCTTGGCCATCAGTCTAAGGATGGAAAGCAGTACTCAAGTTTACCTTCGAACCCAAACTTTTCTAGAAAGACTTCCAGAATAGTGCGGTGAATTGCGCACCTCTATCTAAAATGATGGACACTGGAACTCCATGAAGTATGTCTTGGATATATAACTTGGCATAATTTTTTTCTGAAAAGTTAGTCTTACCGATAAGAAATGGGTTGATTTAGTCATTCGATCTACAATCACCTAAATCGAATCATGCTGCCTTCGAAACCAACCACCTCCTCTGTATGAGATTAAGCTCATTCTGACTGAGTACATATTGAAGACTCTTGTGATCGGTGAACACATCTACATGAACACCATAAAGATAGTGACGCCATATTTTCAAAGCAAACACTACAACAACCAACTCTAGATCATGGGTTGGGTAATTCTTCTCGTGAATCTTAAGCTGTCTAAAGGCAAAAGCTATAACCTTGCCATTCTGCATCAATACACAACCAAGTACAAATCTAGCGCATCACAATACACAACAAAGCCTTGTGTACCTTCTGGTAAGGTTAACATTGGGGCAGTAGTCAACCTAGTTTTCAATTCTTGAAAGCTCTTCTCAGAAGCTTCAAACTGTTGAAACTTTGCTATCTTCTGAGTCAACTTAGTCAACATGGATGAAATAGATGAGAACCCCTCGACAAACCTCCTATAATAACTATCCAATCTCAAGAAACTCCTAATATCAATTGGAGATATGAGTCTGGGCTAGTTCTACACTGCCTCAATCTTCTGAGTGTCAACTCAAATCCCATCACCACAAACAATGTGGCCTAAAAATGCCGCATACTCACACCAAAACTCACACTTTGAAAATTTGGCATACAACTCCTTATCCTTTAGAGTTTGGAGAACTATTTTGAGATGACTAGCATGGTCTTCCTCATTCCTCAAGTAAATCAGAATGTCATCAATGAATACGATAAAAAACATAACAAGATAGGGTTTAAACACTATGTTCATAAGGTCCATGAACACTGTAGGAGCATTAGTCAAACCAAAAGACATAACCAAAAACTCGTAATGACCATAGTAGGTCCAAAAAGTTGTCTTTGGAATATCACTCTCTCTTACTCTCAACTGATGATAGATCGGTCTAAGGTCTATCTTAGAAAAGCAAGTGGCACCTTAAAGTTGATAAAAAAAATCATCAATTCTCAGAAGGGGATACTTATTCTTTTGTCACGACCCAGGGGTACCCCCTAGATGTAACACGGCGTACTCAACCCTGAAGGGGTTTCATACAAGCCCTTAACATATCATGACATAAGATAAATAGAAATGATGCGGAATTTAAAACTTTTACAATCGAAGTCTTTCATAAAATCAAATGCAAGTCTAGACATTTTCTCAATAAGCCATCTAACACAATCAAGTATCAAATAGGGTCACAACCCTTTACAACATAGTGTCAAAATATAATGTACGAAAGAAACTAGAAATGAACAACTTCCGTCCTCGAACCATGAGACTCACCAAAAGCGTGGAGAGAATCGATCCAAGCTTTGAACAATAGGAAATGCACACCTCAACAACCGGGCCCTACACTTATAGAAAAATGTTGAAAATATGGGTTAGTACAAAAATATACCAAGTATGATAGCCATGCGTAAAATCCTTCAAACATGACAAAAGGGGACAATTTAGTTCAAATCATGCACTTTATCAAGTTTAAAAAGTCATCATGCACATTAGTGTAAAAACATAAGTCAAACCATCTCATAAGTAACCTTAAGCTATACTTGTGCAATGCATAGATAAGATCTCATAATCCTATCTAATACTAAGTATCACTTTTAGGCAACCATAATCATACATATCATGCTTTGACCACATCATAGACAATACTCATAGATACGGAAAACATTCATGTTCATTAACTCATACCAAGGAAAGCCACTCATAGCAACAATCCATATTAAGCATGCATAATTCATATATCTTTATAGCATAAGAGAACCACACCATAACCAATCTCAAAGTCTACTTGTGCAATGCATGAATGAAGTCCCATACCCCCACTCACACTAAGTAGAGCTTCTTGAGAAGCCATAAGTCATAGTTCGTGTTTGTGTTCATGTCACAATTCATATTCTTGTCATGTAGGGAAATAACGTTAACCAACATAGACCATGCAAGCTACATGGAATCCGGTGTCATGCCCCACACCAAAAAGAGGTGTCCTACTTGCCTAAGGTAGAACTAAATGTATTAGCTTTTAGGTGGATCCACTAGCTAAAGACCTATGTGGGAACATAGTTACGGGATAGGGAGATTGTTACTAGAAACCCCAACCTTTTAAATTGATGGGGGAGCTTCCATCTCATGAGATTATTTTTAGAAACCCGACCTTTATTGACGGGAGGGCCTCTACCTCATATTTCATATCCACTCGGTGCTAAGCATTACTTCCCAAAATTTCATGTTTAATCTTGAATTAAGTTCACATGCATGAAAGAGTGCCTTGAAACTCCATCCAACATAATTCGTAAAATAGCTCATAGATTCAATAGGTGAGAATGGACTTTCGACCTTAGAATCATCATTAATATGTGAGGAAAACTTTCGCATCATGATTATGTCTTTTCATGAGAATGGTCTTCCAATCAACACAAGAAGATTATCGTGGTCATAGACATTTCATGCATAGTCATGTATAAGGGTGAATATGAGAAATAGCATTTCAACAACACCTTAGTTACATCTTAGTCATGTTCATGCATGGAGTGTGTATGTGTGATGTCCTTTCAATGACACAACAATGGTATTATCATCATAAACACTTCACTCTTAAAGTGTTCATAAACATGTACGTAAATTCACAATCATGCATAATTCTCATATCTTGCATTCAAGAGTCATAGATCACATTAAATCAACACATCTAGGATTCACTACATTAGACATAGATATAATCACACTTAAGTAGGTCATTAATTACATGCATAAACTCATGTTCTCATATTATAGGTCATGTGGGTAAAGTCTTTCAACAATCATGCCATACACAATTCAACATACATAATAGTTTACCTCTTAAAGCCTTAACATTCATAACTCATTCATATTAGCTTTTACCCTTAAAGACCTAGAAATCATTTTCATACTACAAGCCTTACTCTCAAGAAATACCTCACATAGTCATCATGTATACCTAACTCTCAAGGTAATCTAACCACATGATTCATTTTTAATCAATTATAGTCATATAGCATCATGTAAACTCAATCTCAATACTACTCAACCATGATCCATCATATAACCCCTAACCTAATCCATTCATGTCTACAAACTTTACTTATAAGAAATTCATATCTAGGTGATCTAATCTCAGGCAATTCATAAAGAAATTCATCAATCTTAGAATGTCACATCTAAGCCCTCAATTTCCTCTTTCATGGCATAACACTAGACTAGATCAATTCCACCCTAGAATCTTAGGTTAATCAAGAATACATGTATAATTATACTAAAATCATGCAATTTTATCATAATCAACCCATATCCAATCAATTGGATCTACATGCAACAACATCCACAATGTAGAGAAGAACCCTAACTAGAATTGGGGAATTCATGGATTCTTGAGAAATTCAAGTTAAAACCTTATAAAATCATCAATATATCTATAAAAAAAATAATTCAATCTTTAAAAACCACTTTGAAAGGAATCAATGAAATTGAGATAAAACCTTAACTTTTGGGAAATTGCAAGCTTTGAAATCTAGTTTTGGAGGGACTCTATGGGTGAAATCTTCCCATAGATGAAGAGCTACTATACCTTGATGATGATTCCCCAAGGAATTTGAGGAAAAAACCTTGATTTCTTCAAGCTCTAGCTCCAATTCTACTCTTTTTCTTTCTTGAGTTTTAGAGAGAGAAATATTGTGAAGAAGATGAACTTTTTTATATGATTTGGGTGTTTGTGAAAAATGACTTAGTTAGGAGGTTAAAGGGTTAAAAATAGCTTATGTAGGTGTATAAAGTTCATACAAAACGACCCCCACTTAAAACCAACTAAAAAGAAATTTACTAAAAGACCCCTCACTAGGCAGCCATAGTGCCAGGCACCACGACAAGGCTCACGAGCCGTGGTCTTGTTTGTGGTCCTTGGGCAGTGGCTAAGGCTTGTTACATTTGTCCTCCACAAACTAAGGCTTCTTCACGAGCCTTCCCCCGAGCCGTGGTCTTCACTACTGACCGTGAAGTGGCTCGTGAAGATGAGCCATTTTTGGGCAGCCTTGAATGGTACACTGCCTCACCACCACGAGTAGCCCCACGAGCCGTGAAGGCTCTTGCTTAATAAAGTTTCAAAGACACTTCATCCAATTCTAAGCATCAATGATCGCTAATCAATATATAACCCAACTAAGTGAGTTGGGGTTGAATCCCACAAGGAGCGGTACGTGTTTCAAATTCAATTGGAAAGTATGAACATGGTCAATTCAGTCATAGGAATAAAAATTATCGAACAAAGACATCATTCAAATCAGGGGGTGACACGAATGTCAAATTGGGGGTTTTGGTTTTGATTATCAGCTACAAACAGTCACAAACAATACAAATTAACAATATTGAGACGGGTTCTTGGGGTGTGATCGATTATAGGCTAATATAGACATATTGGTAATTGCAACTATTAGATATTAGTGAGTATGCTAGGCTATACCGGAGGTAAACTTTCTCTCGAACAATTTACCCCGAATCAAGTGGTTTCTCTCGAACATCAACAAGCATGCAAAATAAGAGTAGCCCACACCTTAATCCATTCACTCTCTCGAGCTGAATGTGTGGGATTGGGTTTAGGATTCACTCTCTCGAGCTGAACCCAGGTCAACCCAATACCCACAAACCATCAATCAATAATTTTAGTTCTAAAACCTCTCTCTCGAGCAAGCCAATAACACAAACCTAGAACTGCATTTGCAACTACAATTCTTAAGTTAAACCACAATTAATGATTGAACTCACTTTTAAATAGCATTTAGACTAACAATTAGCAATACCCATAAGCTAAATCAACCCATAATCACATAATCACACCCCAAGAATTGGAGTTTTAGCTAGACATCATAAAAAGGTAAAAACTGTTACCAAATTGATTATCCATCAACTAGGTAAGAGTGATTTCGTCTTTACAATGCTCAAATTTGAAGATTCTCAAAGACCCACTTCCAATTTCTCAAAAGTGAATTTCTTCAATCCTTCAAAGTTAAGGAAAAACTTAATCAGATATTGTTCTAAAGTGTAATTCCTCTAAAAATAAGATTTAAGATACTAATCTAAATATTCAAAAACGTATTTATAGTCGCCAAAAGTGTGTTGTGAAAAGTCACTCGGTGAAGTAAATCAGGCTCGCCGAACCACTCGGTGAGCCGCCCTTTGTTCTTTTCCCTTGCTCTTGTGCCTTGTTACTTAGCATCCTCAAGGTCTATAACTTTGGGCGATCTATCTTGGCTTTGCGGAATCACTTGGTGATCCGCCGATTGCTCAATTTCACCGCCTGCTCATTTTCACCGCTGACTACTCCTTTTCACACTGGAACTTTAGGCGGTCTAATGATCCACTCGGCGACATACCGAGTGCTCTTGGCGATCCTTAGGCTCGCACTTCTTCATATCTTCAGCTTGTTTTTGTCCTTTTTGCCTGCTGGTGTCCTTGCTTTGTTCCTCAATCCATATACCTGAAAGTCAAGGATTTACATTAGTTACTGGCACAAATTAAGCATTCGTGGACACGAAATCTATGTAAACAAAACCCTAAATGAGCCCAAATCTTGGACTCATCAACAACCCCAACTTAAACTTTTGCTTGTCCACAAGTAAAACTCAAGTTCAGCAGTTCAAAAAGGATGTCTCAAACAGTGCTACATAAGACTCAATCATGAATACACACAACAAGACTCAACTTACTCATGCAAGGATCAATTGTGCACTCAATGATTCCAATTGTGACTCACCATTATAAAAAATGCTCAAGTTCACAATACCTGTTTCAGATGCAAGTTCAAGCTCAACAAAGGTACCCAAATTCCCTCACAACAAAGATGATTCCATATTCACACACTATTCTTCAACATTTCATAGCTCCAAAACCACACAAGACTCTCACACTCACAAAGATAAACACATCCATGACTCCACCCATAGGTTTGCCCTTATTTTTCAATCAACATTCATTTCAGCTCACTCAAGATAAAAAAAAAAAAAGTCTTTTCAAGGCTTGTAACGGGGCTGAGTGTAAATGTATGATCATTTAGGTTCAGTGGTTGCTACCCTCATGAAATGTGGTCTGAACATTACTTTTCTTCCTTTTCTTCAGCATTTTTATTCATGCTCAAAATTCACCCCATTATTCAACTTTCTGGACACCCCATTTCTTTTGCAACTTTCAAAACTTTATTTCATAACTTTTCATTCTTTTTCTTTTTCTTTCTTCTTTTCTGTCTCTTTTTTTTTTTATATGGAGGGGTTCCATTTTTTTTCAAGATCATGACTTAAAAGGGGAATTCTTCATATTTCTTGATTTACCTTCTCTTTTCACCACACCCCCAACTTAGGCTTTTGGCCTAAGTTGGCTATTCAAACAAACAACACTTCATGAGAGTTATGGGTGAATGGATAAAGAGGGGTCACATTTGTTCAAGATTCTTCCAAGAAAAGGATAAGGCTCAAAGGGGGTTCAAGCAAGGTTCACACACCTCAAAAGGTTGGCCACAAAAGAGGTATATTGTCACATTGTTTCACTCTTCAAAGTTGTTGCCTAAGATCATTTCAAGAGCTTGCATCACTTGGTCAACCGGACCAACGGGGCAAATTCTAGGTGTTCACAGTATGCTCATCACACAAGGCATTGTCACCAATATCAAACAAGACTCCACACTGTCGCTAGTGTGCAATGTTCATCACAAGAGACTCATTCAATAATCGGCTAGTCACAACGAGATGTAAAAAGTTCACACATTCTGTATGCAACTTCATTTGGCCTCGTCATAGCCACACATTCATTTTTGTTTGATTAGGAGCACTACTCAAGTCACCGGTATTTATCATGATCGATGCTCAAATTTGCACAAGAACAACCACATTCACACGCAACAAAAGTGGCAAAATTTTTTAGAAGGGTAACAAACCATTTTCATTCATAATAAGGAGCCACAAGCTCAAACATCCACAAAATAGAAACCAAAACACAATTCAAACACAAAAACACAATATATACAGAATGTAGTCACAAGAGGTAGGTATGGAAATACCTCACCCCACCACAAATAAAAATGCAATTGTCCTCAAATGCAACAAAATAATAAATAGTCAATAAAAATGACAGAGAGGGAGGTAGAAGGCTTTCTTCCTTCCAGGACTCGTGACTGCGATGTGCAAGCGGGAGGGGGTACCCCTCTTGGACACTGATGAGGTACTTCCCATGGATCCCCATCTTCACCCTCTTTTGGTTAGAAAGGGTTCCACTTCCAGGAGCAAACAGAGGAGGACAAACCAGACTAGTAGCAACCAGGCGGCTGCTGAGGCGGACGACGACGAAGGCGATGATAGCGCAGGTGGCGACGCCAGTCCCAACCAGTCCCAGCCCCTACTGTCCGAATCCAGTGTAGAGGAGGACCTAGCTGTCTTCCGGAGACAGTTAGGACACTCATTTTCTAGCACTACTCCAGTCCCACCCAACATTGCCCTGGAGGTTGAGATGCTCCGTCGCGAGCTGGGTCAGGAGATGAGGAACGGTCGATAGAGGGATACACTTATGGTCCGGATGTGGAAGACCCTGAAGGTTGTCTTCTCGTGCGTTGTCCCCGGTCAGGAGCTTCCCCGGGTTGAGGCAGGAGACTCTTTTATGAGATTCAAGATTAAAATATAGGATACTTTTCGAATCTGCTTACTTGTTAAAGTAAGGCAGAAAGAGTACCCTTTCGGCATGGACGAGGCCATGACTGGCCTGGTACCCCCTTCAACTCCGATGATGACACCCCCTGGTCTCAGGACTCTTGATTTGGTTTTCACCCCTTTTGGGCTTGTAATTTGGAACAATACTTTATTTTATCTTTTCACATTTCCCTACTTTTGTAAGCACATGGATTCTGGTTTTTCTGTGTGTTTTCACAACTTATAATTGATGTTAAGTTTTATAATCTATATTCGATTGCTGAGCACTGACTGAATTGCAGGAAGTAATTTATACACAATTCGAGGTCTATGTTGGATAACTAGGAAAATAGGGGAAACAGGGCTAACGTTCTGTCTCGCCCTGTCCCGCTCTGGTGGGAGAATTCTCACCCTGGCGGCACCGCCCTGGTGAGGATGGTCCCGCTCCAGCGGAACCAGAACCCCGACCAAAGTTTTTCTGGGTTCATTTTGTTTTTCAAAACATTCCCATTGATTCCCAGGTTCCAACTAAGCATTTTCGGATAATACTTTCAACTAGGATATTCGTTGTCTACCCCTAGGTCAACCCAACAGGGTACACCCTAAATTTTATCCCAGCGATTTCAGCACGACAAATATGCTCATCCCCAAGATACCCCCAGACACACATGATTATTAGTTGATTGAAACACACATCGAGATTCCATTTATGAATTAACTCATAGTTTATCTAGAACCTTGCACCGAACTTAGTCGTGACTTTTTTTTCACAACGAGTTTCAGGATACTCAAACAATTACAACACACATAATTTCAACAATTCAACCATTATATTGCACATATCAAGGTTGAGACACACAATTATTGTGCACATAATCATATCATCACGTCCAGGAAACACTTTTCACATTCGCAGTTAATCCTGACAACAAGAAGCATACTTTCACATTTACAAACTACACATCACAACAATTCCACCTTATTAGTTAGTTCATTCCATATACGACCATTATTGATCGTCTATGCCTTATACAACCCCTAAGGTTAGATACCAATTGGAACCTTCTCAGTTTCAATTAACTTTGCTTGAGATACCAATTGGAATCGAGAGATACCAATTGGACTCAACTCATACCACAAGCAAAAACTCGCACAAAAGGAGAGAAATGATGGAACAACTTCCTAGGATGCTTCATAGCTTCCTGAAGATTAGATGTGGATGTCAACACACCCATCTGCAGGGGTCTACTCCATATTTTCTCTTGTATGGGGAGACCAGTAACCTGACTCTAATACCAACTTGTCACGACCAAACCCACCGGGCCATGCGGGTACCTACTCTAACACCTAAGTAGGATAACCCTCGATTCCCAACAATTTAAAACATACGGAAGATTAAAGAAAGACTGAGATAAAAGAATTTTCTAAAAGATTTTTATAAATAAAGGTATTACACAAACTCAAGTTAAGACTTGTAAAGTAATTAACACCCCATGGATTTAGTCTAAACAGGCACAAGAACTTCTAATATTACAAGGTAGAAACAAATAGCAAGACACAGCTCCCACTGTGCGAAAGGAAAGATAGAAGCTGCTGGAGATTTTCTTCGTCTTCACCTAATGAAACATCGCCGACCCTGCATCCAGACTATGCCCAAAAGGCATAGCAAGAGTAGTATCAATACAAAACCACACGTACTGGTAGGCATCATTGGTCAACCCAACTCCCACCGTATTATATAAGAAATCAACTAGTGAGAAACATGCAAGTTAACCGTTTATTCCTCCACCTTTTCCATTCCCGGATACCTCCAATTACACTAGTACCTTTTCTACTAACTTCTGTCTCAGTCAACCTACTGACTAGGTTCTTGATCATAGGGTAAACATTCTAAGTCATAAAAGAGTCCACAAATACTACCCCAACCATTCCGACTAACCACTCACGACATACCCTTACTTCCTTTACATCACAACTCAACCCTTGACCCATAATACATTGTATCAAGGCTTTCTAACAGTTAATTACTAACCCTTTCCCCAAGGTAAAATCTACCTATTTATTTACATCACGTACACTACCCCCCTCACTATTAAACTTTTAAGGACGCAGACAACCCTCTACCTAATCAATAGCAACTCTTGGACCTTTGGTCCCCACTTACCGCATCACATTCTGAATTTGGACTCAACTCTTTCGGAATTATTCAACACACAAAACACATACCGGTTTACTCAACATAGTAGAGTAATCATATATAGGTTACCATAAAACTTTATCAATTCAGGAGCAATGTATCATTCCACATTCTCAATAATACACATATATCACTAGTCAATGGTTCTCTCACGGGACCCGTACTCAAACAGTTAGTGTGTCGTATCGTGACACCCAATCCAATGTATGCATGTATACCGGAACGTGGAATCCGATCCAATGTATGAATGTATGCTAGTACGTGGCATCCGATCTAATGCATGTTAGTATGCTGGTACGTGGCATCCGATCCAATGTATGTATGTATGTTGGTACGTGACATCTGATCCAATACATGTTAGTATGCCGGTACGTGGCATCTGATCCAATGTATGTATGTATGCTGGTACGTGGCATTCGATCCAATGCATGTTAGTATTCACAATCACATCAATAACGAACATACTTATAATCGCACAATCAATCAAGTATTAGGTTCATGGCCTGCAAATTATACAATTTTAGTCTTTCCCTTAGGCTTGATTCATTCATCTCAATTCCACCCACGTATCCATATAACGAAGCCATCAACACATTTATATCACGCAATAGGAATTCAACCCTCACTAAACCCTAACACCCATGGTGAGGTTTTACCCCTTATGGCACAGATCCTACGCAACAGTTGGAGTCACATGCATAATCATCCCTTATTCGGTGCACAAAGGCCTACACATGAATTCTACAATTGATTTACATTATACTATGCAACTAACACAGATTTATAACTACTTAATTAACAAAACCTAGCCTTCCTGGGCGCCAAGCGGTTGTAGAGAGATTGAAGCTCCAATCTGGGCTTCCGAACGACGAGACGACAATTCTTGGCTGGAATCCGCAATCTATCGACTTCTCCACGCTAGAAATCTCTTTCTCCTTCTTTCCCAAGTTTAGGGCAGCTTTTCGAGGGTTTCTGGGATGATTTAGTCTAATTTAGGTGTTTTTGGAAGAAGGGGAAAATAAGATTTTGCGTTATTTACATACTGCCCACCCAACCTACTCTTGCGGCTACTTACCCCGCTGTGGCGCCGTCGCCCTAGCGGCATCTGGCCAACCCTGGCGTGACAGAGGCCTAGTAATTTCCCAAAGTTTTTGCTTTGCCTAACTAACGACGGTTCGGGTCGTTACATGTATAGACCTGAACCTGATGATTTCTAAGTTATAAAAATATTTTAATGTACTTTACTAAGTGTAGTAAGTGTATATGATGTGTTTTAGGGTCTTAAGATACCTCAAACACCAAGCCAAGTTCAAAGTATTCCTATCGGCTAAGTTTTCACATGAGTTCATATTAAGGTCAAACTAAAATAAGTATATCTCTTAGAATATAAAAAGTTAGGTGGCCTATAACCTACCAAATTAAAGGTCTATAAGTCTTCTTTGCAACTCCACTAAGTTTTCATCATTCAAAGTTCAAAGTAAAAAGTTATGGTGGGTTTACTGGAACATGTTCGGATTGAGAAATTCGGAGAGGATACCTGTCCATTCGGCACCGATTGGTTTGGTGAATCGCAAAATTACCTCGCCAAAATGTCCCAAAAACGTTCAATATCTAAATATTTTGGCCATCTAAAGCCCCATTTGGTGATCCACCGAATATTTCGATGAGGGAACCTCCAGATTGCCGATGGAATTCATTAAAAGGTCATGTTATTTGATTTTTATGATCTTCATACATTCCCAGAAGGGCATTCATGAACTTTTATACTCAATTAACTTCCCTAAGTCCATCTTATAATCTACTAACATCATTATATGTATGGAAACTCTTATAATCTCTAATTTTGTTTCTTTAAAAAATCAAGAACACCAAGGAAGGAATTTCTCCAATTTTTCAAGATCTAAAGGCTCCAAATTCAAGATCTCTTCAAGAATTCTAAGGTTTTCAATCCAACATTTATTTTCCACACTAAATTTCCAAGAAAACCATATATAGAAGGATTTCTCAAGTTCATGCTATAAGGTTCTAAGGCACCAAAATGAGTTCTTTTTTTTTTTTAAGTCTCATTTTCTAAGGTATGTAACGGTTCAATGAGAGTACTCTTTTCGCGCTCATGCCTAAAGTATTTTGGTTCTTAAGAATTTCAAAAGATTACTAGAAGTAAAGTTAGGACTTTTATGAAATTATGATCTTTCTTCAATAAGCTATGTTTTCATTGTTTCACTTTGATTTTGAAACCGGATGGTACTGATTTTACATGTTTTTTATGGTTATGCAAACCCTTATGGATTTTAAGCATGAAAAGAAGCATTATATGAATTACAACCTAAAAACATATTATTTTAAGATGACTTTTGATCATAGTGTAACGATCCGGAAAATGATAGAGTGAAACTAGAGCCTCACATGTGAGTTTGGAGTCGAGAACTTAATGAAATGATTATATTTGAATTTGACCCAAAAAGTTCTTAAAAATGTGCTTCAGAAGTTACCGGAAACTTGTTTAGCTGTATATAAAAAGATCCGTTTCGTTTTTTGAAAATACGACTTCATATTCTTGTTTAGGGGGTCAAATTGAGTGGGAAATGGGTCTAAACCAAATTTTAGAGCAACCGTATCAAAATCCGAAATTTCCAAGTGAAGCCTTTTTCGAGGGTCTACTTTGGAGGGTCATATCTCCTAGCACACAAATTATTTGGGTGGCCAATAATATATCCATGGAAAGCCCTTTGAGTTAGCTACCTAACACACTTCGTTTCATCTCATTCGGAGTTTGGACGAAGAAGTTATGCCCATTTTCGTAAAATCTGTTCGGCAGGAAAAGACAATTTCCAGTAGGCGTGGTTACTGTTCACCCGCCTCATTTTTTTTCTAAGTGTTGGACCATTCTTCCAAAGGACATATATTATTTCCTAGATACCATTAGTTCAATTCCCATCCCTAAAACATTTCCCTCTCTACAATCCTCCATTAAGAAGAAGAAGAAGTGGGAGCTAGGGCTTTGGATTCAAGGCTTTCTTCATCAAATTTCGTGGGAGATCATAGCAAAGGTATGGTGATCCTTGATCCTTCATTATCTTTCCTTCAAGGAGTCCATTAAAAAGGGTTTCAAAAGTCTTCAAAGAACAAAACTTCTATTTTCCATTCTAGGTATGAGTTCATGGGTAAAATGTTTTCAAAGTCATTATATTGGTGAATTGAAGTTATATTTATGATTTTAAGATGATTTTATATGAAACTTCTTCAAGAACCCATGTTTTCATTAAAAGCCTCGAATTTGCTTATGAAGTGGGTTTAATGCCTATGATTTAATGTTGATGAAATTGTGTTTAGATCGGATTGTATTGTTGATTTATATGGTTTTGTATATCTATTTATGATGAATTGTTGATATATGGATGAATTGAGGATTGTGGCCTTATGGGCAAATTATGGGTGAATCACCTTGTGGTGATAGAATTGTTGGGAATTGAGTAATGGTTATTATGGCTTTGGAGGATGGTAAGTTGGCTTAATCTCATATTATGGATAAAAATTGTTCTTGCTTGGTTTGATCCACTTATGGTGGAGGTGTTTAATTATGGAATGTATTGTGACCATGGCCTTAAAGGCATAGTATGAGAAATTGGAGTGTTATCATGACATTATATGAATGAGAATTCAATGAAGATAATGTGATCATGTTATGAACGTAAATGTGTTGCTATTGAAAGATTATTTCTCAATTTGACACTCATGAATGTTGATGATAGAATATGAAGGATTCTTCAATATAAAGTATACCTTGAATTGGTAGGGCTTATGCATCATTTTCTTGTATAAATGATTATATTGTTGATGGTTGAATCCTCGGATCGGTAGGCTAGTGGCACCCTTCCACACGAGCTTATAATGAACCTTGGAATCGGTAGGCCTATGGCACCTTTCCATGAAGGTTAATGATGAGACTTGAACCGGTAGGCCCATGACACCCTTTCAAGAGGAGTTAATGAGCTTTCCTAAATGAACCTTGAAACGGTAGGCTTAAAGCACCCTTTCACGTGTTAATAAATGTATTTTGGAGTTGGTAGGCCAATGGCACCTCTCATATGTGATAATGTCAAGGTAACGAACTATTCTATGGGAATGTAGGCTAAGCACCGAGTGGATTTGGTTAGATGGAAACTCCCCCAATAGTTAGGCATGAGTTTCAATGATAGTCTACCTTATCCCATAAACTATGTGCCCGCATAGGTAGCTAGTGGATCCATTAAGCTATATACCGATCTTCCTTAGGCAAGTAGACCACCTCTTTACGGTGTGGGGACTTATGACACCGGATTCCATGACAAGCTCTCATGGTCTACGTCGGTTAAACGCTTACTTCCCATCATGCGAGATTTCATTATGGTTTCTTGATAGGTTCTACAAAGTGTAGGTAGTAGTATGGGATGCTACCTATACATTACACGAGTAGGCTTGGAGATGGTCATAGTGAGTTTCTCTAAATCCTAATGTATGTGATACAATTGTGGCCTAAATGAGGTTATTAAAGAATGTTGGCTCTCAAATGCTTAATATGAGATGCATGCTATACTTGGGTTATATTACGAGTTATTTTCCCTTGTCATGTCTTAAGTGATGATATACCTCTTATGTATGAATATTGTGCAAAGGTGAAAGAAAGGAATGATAAGTTGCCTTAAGTGACCTTAATGTGGTGCCTTAGTATGGATGGTGGTATGGGACGCCATCCATACATTGCACGAGGTATAGCATAAGGGTTTCTTGAGGTGAAGGTCCAAGGTAAAAGTTTTCATGTTGAAATTGTTTAAAGGTAATATTATGACTTACTTGATGTTTATGCTTGTATTGTATGTCTTTTATGCAACTATTCATGGTACTTCAAAAAGTGGCATAATGCATGGTTTCTAACCAAAATGTCCCTTTTGAAGCATGTCTTGCATGGTCATCATACTTAGTACATTTTGTGTACTAACCCATATTCTTCATATTTTTACTATAAGTGTAGGTTCCGGCAAGGGATCCCTCCTAGCTAGTTTGAAGTGTTGGATTGCTTTCCTCTAAGACTTGGTATGTCCTCATGGATTCGAGGATAAGACTTTTAAGTTCTTTTGTTCATGTAATAGACTTCTTTTGATTGTAAAGGGCCGTGTCCCTACTTATGTTTTGTGACTGTGTCTAAGATGGCCATGTGAGACTTAGACTTCCGCTGTGTGTTTTTAAAGTTGTTTTAATGAAGTTTAAATGTGTGGATGTAAATAAGTTTATTTTTTATTATTCCGCACTATTTTCATTATTGAATGCAATGAATGACTATGTGGCTCGTATAAGACCCCTTCGGGGTCGAATACGCCATGTTACGACTAGGGGGTACTCTTGGGTCGTGACACATAGCCTCATATATGATTCAAGATTATAAGTGTTTTTCATCCCTATGAGCATGATATGAATTACAACCTAAATACATGTTAATTTAAGATATGACTTTTGAGCTGAACCTCATATATGACTCAAGATGATAAGTGGTTTTCATACCTTTGAGAATTATATGAATATATTTTGTTTTCGGAGTACTATTTAGAACCAAGAAGTCGCATGTTAGAAAACTCAAGTCCCCTTACTATGCGCCAATGTAGGATTATGTTTCACCACTTTGTCGGCTAATTTCTTGGCCTTGAGAGGCTCAAATTAGTAGATCTACATAGATATGATATTGTTTTATACTCTATCAAAGTATATGGAAGCCCACCCAACTAGGTTAGTTGTTGGACATCATGAACTCGCATGGTGTATATCGGTTAAAAGAAACTCTCAAATATGCATATTTTACGATATTCTCTTAACTTCATTTGAGGTATTTGAGTATGCTATTTAACATTATGATTATGCAAGGCTACTGATTTAAACTCAATTTTTTGTATATGCTTTTAAAAGATCTTAAAACGGATATTTATGTATGAGTTTCAATTGCTTCTCTTTAGTCCCTTTATTATGATTATGACTCTACTTTTTAGAACTTTATTTCATTGTTTCCTCCTTATGTTACATTATATGAGTATGTTGGTGCCCTTACATACTCAATATATTCTACGTACTACGCATACTTTTCTTTGCGTTGCATTCTTTTATGATGTAGATTTTGGCTCATACTTAGACTCGTGGCAAGTAAGGTTACAACATTTCTAGTTAGCACTTGACGAGCCCTCCTCACTTGGGAACTCCACTAATTTAGGTTATTAGACTTTTCTTCATGTTATCTTTGATTTTAAGGTAGTGGAGGCCATGTCCCGCCAAAAATATACTTTCAATTGAACTAGTAGAGGATTACTTCAAACAATAGAAATGTGATTTCATAGATTTTTTAATTTCTATTATTTAGTCATGCATTTTAGCTTCTGCTTAGATCTTTATTTTATGCTTTGATATGTATACCAAGGATTAGCTTGGGGCCACTCGTGGTTCTAAGTATCGTGTCCCTCCTGGGCTATAGACTCAGATCGTGACAAAACATCAAAGCACTAGGTTCAAGTGTCATAGAATGTCTGAAAGCATCTAGTAGAGTCTTTTTTATGGGTGGGAAGTGTGCCAAACTTATAAGGGGGAGGCACGTGATGTTGAGGAAATATTTTTCCTTCTTTCATACTTTGGATTGTGCAATAGAGTTATCCCCTAAGAAACACATGCAAATTCATGCTTTGTTATAATTTCTCTAACTATTTCTCAACTTCGAGGTGATATAATTAGTAAAACTCAATTCCTACTGATAAGATATTCTCAGATAAAACTATCAGCATTTCAAAGACTGTGCCAAAGGCTTGAGAGGAGTCCATTAATGTGATTTAGCCCTTTAATTTGAAATCTTATGTCCTTTTTAATGTAAATTGTGTTGCTGAGCCAAATTATGATATGCATTCAGATTCTTTTATAATCCTTCATTACATATAGCATTAATGAAAGATAAAAGTATTTGTCCAGATATTGATTGTTTTGGGTCTTTCATGAGTCAAGAAATTCGCTTAGGGTGTTCCTAAAGGTAAAAGGAAAAAATAACCCTTTTTAGTATTTTTCCCGTCAGTTAAATCATCACTACATCCTATTAGTTTAGTAAAATCATTATAACTCTCTACTCTGAATGACTCAAACTTAGTGGCGTTGGAAAGAATACTCAAATGCCTTTAATCTGATAGTTTATGGGTCACCTAAATTGTCATATTCTAAAAGATATGAGTATTTTAACTTGACCCAAGTAGAATCTCATATCAAAACTTAATCGGTAAGGAAACTTTCAACTTAATTTTATGTTAGGGGATTCTTGTGACCTTAATTAATCTCCAAATTTATTCTCACACTAAAGAATTGACCTTAACACCTAAACACAATTTAAGAATTACACAAAACGACCTTATGCGTAAATGAAGAATGGTTCGGGCCTTATCTTAGAAATTTTCAGTAACACCCAGTTATTTGAAAAAGAACTAAAATTAGAAAGAAGTCATTTTTGGAAATAACTAAATTTGGAAATTTTGGCAAGTTATGCTAAGTATGACATTTGGGTCAACTTCAAATGACTATAACTGACAACACATGATGAGTTATATGGGCTACAAGATATAAATTAAAGGTTTCTGAATCATCTTTCCAACACCACTGAGATTTCTAGTTTTCAAGTTAGTATGAGGGAGATACGCTCGTTTGAAGTTGGGCTGTCTGGATAAGGAAAGTCAACCGGATTTTAGAAGGGTATTTTGGTCTTTTCATTACCCAATTAGTCTAATTCATTTTTAGTGATTTAATTGGGGTCAAAAGTGAATTGGTTCAGTTTACGCAACACAAAAATTACGCTAGGGTTTTGAGAGAAGACAAAAGAAGAGAAAAAAGGAGAAAAGAGGAGAAGAAGCCTAATTTATCTTGTTCTGGAAGTTTCGCTTGTGGATTTCAGCAAGGGTTAATCTCTACGAGGTATGTGAGATCACATAGAGTTGGGTTCATTCACCCACACGCCAATCATGATTTAAATCAGCGTAATTATGTTCTTGAAAGAAGAGTTTATGAGTTCTTGATGAATTCTGTTGAAAGTTTCATTTGAATCTTGATCGATGAGTTTTGGAGGAGTTCTTGAGTTAATTGCATGAGTTGTAAGGTTGTTTTTGAGTAGATTCTTGTATACTTTGATTGTGTATTCAAATCTAAGTGTTTAGGAAAGAAACCAATCGTATCTAGATGAATTAGGGTTGAAAAACGAACAAGAAATTTCATCCAAATTCTGGTAAAAAGGAGTCGGGGCGCCGCGCCACTCAGAGCGCCCCACATTGGGGTTTGCAGTTTGGGCTCTGGGCGCCGCGCCACTCAGCGCCCCAAACCAAGTTCTATAGTTTTGAGCCTGGCACATGGCACCACTCAATAAGCTAGGGTTGCCAGGTCTTCTACTCTTTTTCATTTCTTTCAGTTTGAGTTCCCTTGAATCGTACCTATTTTTTCTAGTTGATTTCTACACTCTAAGGTACGTCTAAACATCATGAGATCATACATACCATTAGATCATAAACCATGAATCAATAATTCCAATTCAAGGAAAGTTAAGAGTCAAGTCAACAGAGTTCTTAGAGTCTTTCAAAAAGTCTTTTACATTCTTTCTAAAACATGTTTTAAAGACTTGAGCGTTGTTTTGAGTAAGAGTAAGTGTGAAGTTCATTTCTTCAAAAGATTATAAGGGAACTAAGTATTCCCAAGAGTTAAAATGTTTTCACATTTAAACAAGAGAGGAAACACTGATTTTCAAGAGAGCGTTTGAGCTAGTTTTTGAGTGATAATCTCAAACTCCAGACAGATTTATGTTTTTAAACATATGAGCTAGTATATTTTGGGAGTAGTATTGAGCACTGATTTGGGGACAACTTTGACTTCGAATAATTGAAAAGTCTCCATAAATCGTGTAGCCAACATGGGTAGACAAAGGTCATACTTTTTAGATGATTCCTTGATGCTTTTAGCATAGACTAGTGGATCCACTTAGTGAGGTAGATTCTATACCACTGGCAAGGTATATGACGGCCCTGGCAGCATGAGGCAAGACGATGTACCATCACTTAAGCTCATAGAGATGGTTTTTTTTAGAGAAACTCCCACAGAGATATTTCGTATACTTATATACACAGATTTATTTGTATTTTCATATACAAACTGAGTTGTTGTGTGTTTTTTAATGCACTTAGTTGTTATCTTTATGTTTTAAAGCTTTTCTTTATGCTGCATCTTTATTTCTGCTTTATATTGAAAAGAGTTGAGTTGAGTTGAGAAGTGATAAGTGTTTCTTTCAGATTCCAGTTCAAGCTTATGTTTGTTTAGATTTCCCCTCACATTTTCGTACATTTAATGTACTGATACCATTTGGCCTACATCGTTTTATGATGCAGATACACGTAACCAGGATCAACATCCAACGCTTCGTTGACCCAGTTGAGCACTCAGAGCCTTGTGGTGAGCCTCTTTCCAGAGGATCTCCATTTTAATGCATTGTTTAGTAGTTTCAGTTGTTAGGATAATCAGGGGTGTTGTCCGACGTCCCTTATAGTTTTAGAGGCTTCATAGACAGATAGTTATAGTTCTTTAGTCTTGATATTTCAATTGTTTGATTTTAAAACTTGAGTTGCCATTCTGGCTAAGTTGGATGATGTTTTCTAAAAAATTCTCAGTTTATCTATTCAGACAGTTTATTTAAGCTTGTATTTAAAGTACTTTTCAGTTGAGTAAGTCTTCCACTGAGAGTCAAGCCAAGACAAGGGTTTTCTTAGGGCAAACAAGGGTTCTCGAGTGCGAGTCCGGCCTAGAGTATATGATCGGGGAGTGACAAACTTGGTATCAAAGCACAAAGTTAAAGATTCCTAGGGAGTCTATGAAGTAGTGTTTGTAAAGTCCTAGTTTTCGGTGTGAAGCGCTCCACATCTATAATTAGAAGGCTGCAACATTTAGGAACTATCTCACTTCTTTTTTATTGATTTCGTGCGATATATTTTATATCTATGAAAGTTCCTTTCTAATTCATTCTTGTGTGTGTCTTTCAGATCATGCCTCCATGAAGAGCTGTCAGAGGCCGTCCTGCTAGAAGGAATGTTAAGGAACAAGGGGTACCTAATACACTAGAAGTGCAACCCTAAGGAAAGGTCACCAATGCTGAGTTCCGTGAGGCCATCCGGAAGTTGAGCCAAGTCGTGACCAACCAAGCTGGGCAACAAAGAGAGAATCGTCAAGAAATGCTTCTAGGATCCGTGAGTTCTTAAGGATGAATCCTCCAAGCTTCACTGGTTCAAGTGTCATTGACGATCCGAAAAACTTTGTTGAGGACCTTCAGAAGGTTTTTGAGATTATGCATTTTGTCGATGCTGAGCGAGTGGAACTAGCTGCTTATCAACTGAAGAGTGTGTCTAGAATCTGTTTGACCAATGGAAAAAGAACTGGGCTGAGAATGCACCGATTGTGAGCTGGTTTGTGTTCGAGAGTGCCTTTGTAACACCTCGATATTTGAAAATAACTAGAAATAGTTAGAATTGGAAATTAGTCATTTTAGGAAAGAATGAAAAATCTGGAAATTTGTTTAAGTTATGTTAAGTTTGAGTTTTAGGTCAATGACAGACGATGATAACTCCTAGCTTAGGATCAGTTAGGTGTGCTTCCAGATACCGTAGGAAATATCTTGGAATTATATTTCCAACGCCACCGAGTTTGCGTGATTCTGAGTTTGTATGAGAGAGATATGCTCATTTGAAGTCGGGTTGTTCATATAAGGTAAGTCCAATCCGAATTTTAGAAGGGCATTATGGTTTTTTCCATACCCTATTATTTTAATTTCGTTTTTGGTAATTATTTTAAGGTCTAAACTGATAGGATTCAGTTTACGCTATTGAAAAAGAGTTGGGGTTTTGAGAGAAAAGAAAAGAAGAGGAGAAAAAGCAAGGATTCGTCGATTTCTTGGAGATTTACGTGTGGATTTCGCCAAGGGTAAATCCATACGAGGTATGTGAGATCACATAGCGTTGGTTTAGTTCACCCACACGCCAATCACGATTTAATTTAGCGAAGTTGTATTGTTTTGAAAGCAAATCTTATGAGTTTTTTATGTTAATTCATTTGAAATCTTATGGGTTCTTGTTGTTGAAGTTTCTTGAGGTTGATTCATGTATTTAGGGGTGATTTCGAGTTGAATCTTGCGTATATTGAGGGTATAGTCAATTCTAAGTGTTTGGGGAAAGAACTAAGTTGAATTAGGGGGTTTAGAGTTGGAAAATGAAGAAGAAAAGTCGGAGTGCTTTTTAGCATAGACTAGTGGATCCACTTAGTTAAGGCGTCCTATATGACGGCAAAATATAGGACAATTCTGGCAGCATGGGCAAGACGATGTATCATCACTTAAGCTCATAGTGGTGGTTGTCGGTTAGAGAAACTCCCACAGTATTATATTACTTTTATGTAATTAAGTTGTTATTGCATTACTCTAACCTGTTGAGTTATCATCTACTATTTTTAAATGCTTTGTATAAATTGCACCTTTATTGTTGTTTTAACCTTGCATTTGAGTTGAGTATCCATGAGTTGAGTAAAGTCAAGGTAAGTGTTCCTCTCAGATTCCTTTCAAGCTTATGTTATGTTTAGTATTCCCCTTGCATACTCGTACATTCAATGTACTGATGCCAGTTGGCCTACATCGTCTTATGATACAGACACATGTAACCAGGATCAACATCCAGCACCTCGTTGATCCAGTTGAGCACTTAGAGTCAGTTGGTGAGACTCCTTGCTATCTAGAGGACCCCTTTTTATCATTTGATTTAGTACTTTAGTTGTTAGGATTTTCGGGGGTCTTGTCTCGACATCCCTCTTTGTATTAGAGGCTTCATAGACGAGTAGTTATAGTTCTTTAGTCTTTCCATTTTCAGTTGTATACGTTAAGACTTGAGTTGCCATTTTTGGCTAAGCTTTATATCTCTTTAAGTTATTGCTTGAGTTGTCTTTTGGGACTGTTTCTTATGTTAAGTCTTCCATTGAGTAAGTAAGTCGAGCCAAGGGTTCACTTGGGGGCCAACAATGGTTTTTGAGTGTTGGCTATGTCCAAGGTGTAGGCTCGGGGGGTGACATCCTTCATGGGGCGTTTATTTCCCCGTGACCTAAGAGAGGCAGAGGTAAAAGAATTCCTCACTCTTAAGCAGGAATCTATGAGTGTTCATGAGTATAGTATGAAGTTTACCCAACTTTCCCGCTATGCTCCAGAAATGGTTGCTGACATGAGGAGTAGGATTAGTTTATTAATTGATGGGTTGTCTCTTATGTCAAGTAAGGAAGACAAGGCAACTCTGTTGATAGGAGACATGAACATAGCAAGACTGATGATTCATGTACAACAGGTTGAGGAGGACAAGATGAGGGATAGAGAAGAGTTTAAAAACAAGAGGGCTAAGACATCAGGGAATGAGTCTGGGCAGCGGAAGAGTAATGCGAACCGGTCTTCTTTACAATATAAGCAAAAGGGACCTGCTCCATCATCTGCTAGTGCACCTGCACCACAGAATAAAGGTGAGTTCAACAATCAAAATTCACAAAACTTCAGAGCTAGACCTGCAAGTCTCAACGTAGTGTTGCACAAGGAGGTAATGGGATTCCTGTATGTACTAAGTGTGGTAGGACCCACTCAGGGGTGTGTCGTGATGACTCCACTGGTTGCTTCAAGTGTGGTCAGAATGGTCACTTTAAGAAAGAGTGCCCTAAGAACAGACAAGGAAATGGTAATGAGGGCAATAGATCCCAATCTTCTTCAGTTGCTCCACCAGACATAGCTGCACCTAGAGGAGCTACTTCAGGGCAAGACGGTGGATCAAACCATCTGTATGCTATTACTAGTTGCCAAGAACAAGAGGATTCGCCAGATGTTGTCACTGGTATGATCAAAGTCTTTACTTATGATGTTTATGGTTTGTTAGATCCAGGAGTGAGTTTATCTTTTGTGACTCCATATATTGCTATGAATTTCGATACTCTCTCTGAGAAACTTTTTGATCCCTTCAGTGTTTCTACACCTGTTGGTGAGTCTATTCTAGATGAGAGAGTCTATCGTGATTGTACTATTTGCGTCAATCACAAGAGCACCATGGCTGATTTAGTTGAGTTAGACATGGTAGATTTTAATGTCATTCTAGGTATGGACTGGCTTCATACATGTTATTCCTCCGTCGATTGTAGAACTCGAGTTGTTAAGTTCAAGTTTCCTAATGAGCCAGTCATAGAGTGGAAGAGTAGTTCAGCAGTGCCTAAGGGTCATTTTATTTCATACCTTAAAGAGAGAAAGTTAGTTTCCAAGGAGTGTGTTTATATCTTAGTCCGAGTTATAGACTCTAGTGTTGAGACACCTTCTATTCAGTCAGTTTCAAAAGTCTTTCTAGACGATCTTCCCGGAGTCCCTCTTGAGAGAGAAATAGACTTTAGTATAGATATTCCTCCTGATACTCGTCCTATCTCTATTCTGCCATATAGAATGGCACCAGAAGAGTTGAAAAAGTTAAAAGAGAAGTTGAAAGATCTCTTAGAAAAAGGTTTTATTCGACCAAGTGTCTCACCTTGGGGCACTCCGGTCTTATTTGTGAGAAAGAAATACTGTTCTCTTAGAATGTGCATAGATTACCGTCATTTGAACAAGGTTACTATCAAGAATAAGTATTCTCTTCCGAGAATTGATGATCTTTTTTATCAACTTCAGGGTGCCACTTATTTTTCTAAGATAGACCTAAGATCTGGCTATCATCAGTTGAGAGTAAGAGAAAGTGATATCCCTAAGATAGCTTTCAGGACCCGCTATGGTCATTATGAGTTCCTAGTTATGTCCTTTGGTTTGACCAATGCTCTTGCAACATTTATGGACCTTATGAACAGAGTATTCAAGCCTTGTTTAGATATGTTTGTTATCGTATTCATTGATGACATTCTAATTTATTCGAGGAATGAGAAAGATCATGCAAGTCATCTCAGAGTAGTTCTCCAAACTCATAAGGATAAGGAGTTATATGCTAAGTTTTCTAAGTGTGAATTTTGGCTTGAGTCTGTGGTATTCTTAGGCCATATTGTTTTCGGTGATGGAATTAGAGTTGATACTCAAAAGATTGAGGCAGTGAGAACTGGCCTAGACCCACGTCAACAACTGACATTAGGAACTTATTGGGATTGGCTGGCTACTATAAAAGGTTCGTCGAAGGGTTCTCATCTATTTCATCTCCTTTGATTAAGTTGACTCAGAAAATAATTAAGTTTCAATGGTCTGAAACCTGTGAGAAAAGCTTTCAGGAATTGAAAAAGAGGTTGACTACTACCCCAATATTGACCTTACCAGAGGGTATGCAAGGTTTTGTAGTATATTGTGATGCGTCCAGAGTTGGATTGGGTTGTGTGTTAATTTAGAATGGCAAGGTTATAACTTATGCCTCCAGAAAACTTAAGATTCATGAGAGGAATTACCCAAACCGTGATCTAGAGTTGGCTGCCATAGTGTTTGCTTTGAAAATATGATGTCATTATCTTTATAGTTTTCATGTAGATGTGTTCATTGTTAATAAGAGCCTTCAGTATGTGTTTAGTCAGGAAGAGCTTAATCTCAGACAGAGAAGGTGGTTAGAGTTACTCAAGGATTATGACATGAGTATTCTCTATCACCCAGGTAAGGCTAATGTTGTTGTTGATGCTTTGAGCAGATTGTCTATGGGTAGTACCACCCATTTTGAGGAAGACAAGAAAGAGTTAGCAAAAGATGTGAATAGACTTGCACGGTTAGGAGTTAGTTTAATGGATTCCAGTGAAGGAGGAGTGTTGGTGATGAATGAGGCTAAATCATCATTAGTGTCTAAGTGAAAGAGAAACAAGACCAAGATCCTAATTTGCTTGAATTGAAGGAAAATGTTCCTAAGCAAAAAGTAATGGCTTTTGAACAAAGGGGAGATGGTGTATTGAGGTACCAAGGTAGATTGTATGTGCCAAGGGTGGATGAACTTCAAGAGAGGATCATGGAGGAAGCTCATAGCTCCAGATTTTCTATCCATCCGGGTTCCACAAAGATGTATCGTGACTTGAGAGAAGTCTATTGGTGGAGTAGTATGAAGAAAGGCATTGCACAGTTCATTGCTAAGTGTCCGAATTTCCAACAAGTTGAAGTTGAGCACCAGAGGCCCGGTAGTATGGCTTAGAATATAGACCTTCCGGAATGGAAGTGGAAGATGATCAATATGGATTTCATCACATATTTACCACAGTCTCGCAGACAACATGATTCCATTTGGGTGATTGTAGATCGAATGACTAAATCAAACCAATTTTTGTTGGTAAAGACTACCTATTAAATAGAAGATTATGCTAAGTTGTATATTCAATAGGTAGTCAGACTTTATGGAGTTCTGGTGTCGATTATTTCAGGTAGAGGTGCACAATTTACTGCACAATTTTGAAAATCATTCCAGAAAGGTTTGGATTCAAAAGTGAACTTGAGTATTGCTTTTCATCCTCAGACTGATGGTCAAGTAGAGCGCACTATCCATACTTTAGAAGATATGTTGAGGGCTTGTGTGATTGATTTCAAGGGGAATTAGGATGATCACCTACCTCTCGTAGAGTTTGCTTATAACAATAATTACCACTCTAGCATCCAAATGGCTCCGTATGAGGCTCTTTATAGAAGAAGATGCAGATCTCCTATTAGGTCGTTTGAGGTTTGTGAAGCTGGGTTGATAGGACCAGACTTAGTGCATCAAGTTATGGAAAAGGAAAAGGTTATTCAAGAGTTATTGAAAACAGCGCAGAGCCGTCAGAAATCCTATACAGATGTTAGGAGAAGAGACTTAGAGTTAGAAGAAGATGATTGAGTCTATTTGAAAGTTTCACCCATGAAGGGTGTTATGAGATTTGGTAAGAAGGGGAACCTTAGTCCCCGATATATTGGTCCTTACAGAATATCCAAAAGGATCGGTAATGTGGCTTATGAGTTGGAGCTACCCCAAGAGTTAGCAGTGGTTCATCTGGTGTTTCACATTTCTATGTTGAAGAAGTGTGTGGGCGATCCTTCACTTATCATACCTACTGAAGATATTGACATTAAGGATAACTTATCTTATGAGGAGATTCATGTTAAGATTCTAGATCGTCAAGTTCGCAAGTTAAGGACCAATGAAGTATCATCAGTCAAGGTTCTGTGGAGAAATCAGTTTGTTGAGGAAGCTACTTGGGAAGCTGAGGAGGACATGAAGAAGAGATATTCACATCTCTTTGAGTCCGGAGAAATTCCAAATTAAGGTACAAATCCTTTTCTTGGCATCTACTTTAAGTTGACTTGTTATGTTTACATTTTGCTTGTTGGGTGTGTGAGCTAGATGTTAGAAGCTTGTTGGGTGTGTGTTTAAGTTGACGAATGTTCCCAAGGGGGAGATATTGTAAAACCCTGCTATTTGAAAGAACTAGAATTAGAAAGAAACCATTTTTGGAAATAACTAAATTTGGAAATTTTGGGAAGATATGCTAAGTATGAGTTTTGGGTCAACTTTAAATGACCATAACTCACAGCACGGGATGAGCTAGGTGGGCTAAAAGATATCAAATTAAAGTTCTCTGAATTATCTTTCCAATGCCACTGAGTTTTCTAGTTATCGAGTTCGTATGAGGGAGATACACCTGTTTGAAGTCGGGCTGTCTGGATAAGAAAAGTCAACCGGATTTTAGAAAGGTATTTTGGTCTTTTCATTACCCAATTAGTCTAATTCGTTTTTAGTGATTTAATTGGGGTCAAAACTGAATTGGTTCAGTTTACGCTACACAAAAATTACGCTAGGGTTTTGAGAGAAGAGAAAAAAAGAGAAAAGAGGAGAAGAAGCCTAAGTTATCTTGTTCTGGAAGTTTTGCTTGTGGATTTCGCCATGGGTTAATCCCTATGAGGTATGTGAGATCACATAGCATTGGGTTTGTTCACCTAAACGCCAATCACGATTCAATTCAGCGTAATTATGTTCTTGAAAGAAGAGTTTATGAGTTCTTGATGAATTTTGTTGAAAGTTTTGTTTGAATCTTGATCAATGAATTTTAGAGGAGTTCTTGAGTTAATTGCATGAGTTTTAAGTTTGTTATTTAGTAGATTCTTGTATACTTTGATTGTGTATTCGAATTTAAGTGTTTGGGGAAGAAACCAATCGAATCTAGACAAATTAGGGTCGAAAAACGAACAAGAAATTTCGTCCAAATTTTGGGGAAAAGGAGTGGGGGCACTGTGCCACTCAGAGCACCCCACATTGGGGTTTGCAGTTTAGGCTCTGTGGAGCCGCGCCACTCAATGCGCCCCAACCCAGGTTTTGTAGTTTTGAGCTTGGCGCCTGGTGCCACTCAGTAAGTCAGGGTCGCCAGGTCTTTTATTCTTTCCAACTTCTTTCGGTTTGAGTTCCCTTGAATCGTACCTATGTTTTCTAGTTGATTTCTACACTCTAAGGTACGTCTAAACATCATTATATCATCCATATCATTAGATCATAAACCTTGAATCAAAAATTCAAATCAAGGAAAGTTATGAGTCAAGTCAAGAGAGTTCTTAGAGTCTTTCAAAAAGTCTTTTACATTCGTTCTAAAATATGTTTTAAAGACTTGAGCATTGAGTTGAGTAAGAGTAAGTGTGAAGTTCATTTCTTCAAAAGATTATAAGGGAACTAAGTATTTTCAAGAGTTAAAATGTTTTCACATTTAAACAAGAGAGGAAACACCGATTTCTAATAGAGGAAACACTAATTTCCAAGAGAGCCTTTCAGCTAGTTTTTGAGTGATAATCTCAAACTCCAGACAGAGTTATATTTTAAAACAAATGAGCTAGTAAATTTTGGGAGTAGTATTGAGCATCGATTTGGGGACAACTTTGAGTTCAGATAATTCAAAAGTCTCCATAAACCGTGTAGCCAACATGGGTAGACAAGGTTCATACTTTTTAGATGATTCCTTGATGCTTTTAGCATAGACTAGTGGATCCACTTAGTGAGTTAGGTTCTATTCCCCTGGCAAGGTGATTATCATTTTAATTTTTTTTTATTTTGATATGAAAAATTATTTGTGTTTTAGTTTATGTAAGTCCTCCATCCTCAATTTTTTTTAAATTTTTTGGTGATATTGAAGTCATTTTATCCATAGAGACATTTGATTTATCAAGAATTCACAATTCTGCTAGTTTTTTCTTGAAAAAGAGTGTATATATAGAGAGAGTTGTTATCAATTTTAGGTTGAATCTGAACTTGTCGCAAGCTAATTTAGAAATGAAGTCTTCAAATTTGTTTTTATTAATTTTCTTCTCCTGTGTCTGGTGAATTTTTGAATGCTACAATCTCTGGTCAACATCAAGTTTCTTACCAAATAACAACATTATTTATTTCCTAAATTTGTATAATGGTCTCAGATTTTTTTTAATTATGGTCATCATCTCTTGAAGTTTTTTAAAAAAAATTCCAAAAATGATTCTTTATTTTATGTCATTTGTTGAGGAGAAAGAAAAGGTTGTTGGGATGTGACAGTTTGAACATGTGGCATTTTTTATATAAAAAAAATATAGGCTTTTTAAAGTTGTGTTACATTCCGTTCGAGTTTTTTATAATATAGTATTGTTATAAGAATTTCTCCATTTCCTTGTACATCACTATTTTTTCAATTCTTTGTAGTTTCAATGATAATTATTTTTTTGTTAATTTCTTGTTGTATCTCTTATTTCCTTTATTTTTATTTGATTGTGTCAATTAATATTGTAGAGTAACATGGATGATCAAAATGGCATGTGGTATCCAAATGGTGATTAATACTTCGCACTTAGAGATTTGTGGAATTCTTACGAAGAGTGGAGTGCATATGGTGTTGGTGCTCTCATTTATTTGAAAGATGATAATGAGAGTGTTCTTCAATATTATGCTCCTTACTTATCAGCGATTCAAATTTACACCGTCAAATCAACTTTCTCACTAATAAGATATGAACGGAAATACATTTTTTATCTGTTTCAAAAGTAATCAAAATTACACAATCAAATTACCTTTTTTACCAATAAGGTATAAATGGAAATATATTTACTTTTCTTTTCCTGTTTATATTCAAGTAATGCAAATACAAAGGCTTGTTTTCATAAAAAAGTCTAAAATTAGCTTTGTGCCTAATATCATCAATTTCTTCCTTTACTATATTTTGAAATAACTTTTATTTTTAATCTTTAATTGTCTTATTTATTAGGCAGAATAGTTAGAGAGATGATTGTACTTATTTTAGTTTGTCAATTCTGTCTCTATGCTATGTGGAGTTTCATTCAAAACTAATAGTTTGGACATCTTTGACTGTTGACTTGACTTATATAATACTTATTTTACTAAGTAGGATAAAGTGTGTAATTACACACCCTTAAAAGTGAATTAATACAATAATTTACATTTAAAAAAAACATTAAAATCCTAAGGAGAAAAATAACAATAAGAAAGAAAAAGGAATTAAAAAAAAATCGTCAACTTTCATTTGTCCCTTCACCAAAATACCCCAAGCCAAAATATAGAAAAGAGAAAAATGTAACTATCTAATTGATTTTCTCTTTCTCCTCTCTGCATTTTCTATCTTTTATTTTTATTATTTTTCACTAACATTAAATTATCACATCATAAGGAGATTAATAGTAAAGTACCCAAAGCTTTTTTATAACAAAAAATACCTGAAATTAAACAAACAAAAACATTCAAAAAAATTCGAAGGTGGAAGAACATATAAAAAGGAGTGGAAGTAGATTTATTTGGTAACTTGTGAGAGTATTATTGTTCATAGTGAAAGTAGCCTTGAAAGAGGTTGAATTTTTAAAAAAGGAGGAGCAACCAAGAGAGCTTCTTTGTATCCTCTTTCACTTCACTTTTTATTTTCTCTTTAAGAAGATAAAATATATAATAAGAACTTTTGATAGATATAATATAAAGTATATTCACTTTTTCTTGGAGATATGTGATGATTTGGTTGTTGATACTACTAGCTTCACTCTTCAACAATGAATGACATTTGTACACAATTTGTTAATCATGAAAACTTTAATATAGCTTCATAAGATGTTGAATGCAAATCTAGAGATCATGTGTTTCAACAAATTCTTCCTTTTTTATGATATCAAACTCATAGCAACTTCATAAGTCTTCATATGTACTCTTGTACCATCTTCAATATTCATAAGATCTTGATGCCCCTCTTCTCACTTGATGATAGCTTCTATGTTGACAATCTTCTTTTTTAAAAACAAAGTTCTTTGTTGTTTCAACACTTTTGGTTGGGAACAAGTTATCCCAGAATTAATTATCCTGTGATTAGTTATCCTGAGATAACTTATCCCACCATGTATATGGGATAACTCATCCATCACTGTGATATAAATGGTGGGATAAGTTATCCAAGCAAGACACTAAAATTTTTATCACATGACTATTTGTTTTTATCCCTCGCACCAAACGACCCCTTACAATTTCATGTCGATATTTACAACAAACTTACTTCACATGATTTGTAAACTTATAGTAGTTCACCTCGATCTCTAAAAGGTTTATAAGATTCTTGTGTTTATAGACATTAACAACTTTAGCCTCTTTCAATTTGTACAAATAGCTAGGCTTACATAATAAACAAGAGTTGTGATCTTACTTAATCAGCTACATGACTAACCTTTCCCTCATTTGTAGTTTGTTAAATAGCTAGGTTAGATAACCTAATCATAATCTTATGTCTCTTCAAATATATATTCTCCCTTATGTTTCTTATCAAAAATATTCTTCAACTTCCACACAATAAGCATGTTCTTAAAAACTTTATCCATTTGGCTTTATAAAAAATAGTAGTGCTAGGTAAAGGTCTTTTGTGAGCATGTCAATGTACATTTTCTACTCAAGAATTCATCAAGCCTAATTAGAAAATGTTTAGACAGGTCTTTCTAATTCATAAAGACCATATCAAGTAGAAATTACATTTACTTGTACCCAAAGGCGGACCCACCCCTATAGATGAGCGTGCATGTGCACCTGTTAACTTCGGAAAAAAATCATGTACGTATATGTATATTTATCTTGAGAAACTGATAGAAATTAGAATATAATTAACAGGGCACAGATAAGGAACATAGAAGTGTCATTGTGCTATTGGTAAAAGCTTGAGGAACCACCCGCAAGACCTGGGTTTGAATCCAGCTTGAGCGCTATTTCACTAAGATAATATTGGTGCACCCAAAGTTTTCAAATCCTGAGTTCGCTGCTTCTAGTTGTACCACAGTTATGGTCAAATTTAGTTCTCTTTATTAAGAAAGAAGAGTTTCTAAACTTTGTTCCCTTGTCTCTCTTTAAAGAAATTATTGATATCTTTTTAATTCCTTCTTTCCTCCTTACAATGTTTCTTTTCTGCTTTATACTTTATTGTGTTTAGTTCCTCTTGTATCACCATTTTATTCTCATACAATTCTATTTAATTTCTTTAGTAAGAGTGTACCAATTTAAATATATAGACTTTTGAAAAAATTGATGATCCTGTTATGTGTTCTGTAGAAACTCATCTTCTGGAGATCATGATGTGGATTTCGAGACGGAATCTTGGAGTGATGCAAGTGAGAACAGCGAGAAGTTGTCGAGAACTATAAGTAACAACTCCATTTCTGCAGATTCATGTTTTGAGTGGGATGGTTCAAGAGACCGCCTTGGCTATCTCTATTTCCACTATTCTGAGACATGCTCTCCTTTTTGGAGAATTCCCTTTTCAGATAAGCTACACACATTATATTACTCTTGAAATTTCACATCTAATATGTATAATTTTATTATTTTTGACGTAACGTTATGGGCTACATTATATTGCAAATAACAATTAAGTTGAATAGACTTTACTTTTATGCACAACACCAAAAGTTGAGACCAGTGAACCCTGTTGTATTTTCCCTTAGGTAATTGAACTGTTTCCAAGTCACTATGTTTCATAAAGTAACTAATGTCACGGACTTAAAGTCTCACTAAAGCTCCGTGCGGCACATGACACTAAGGACTCATTGAATCCATAGAAAATCCTTCTTCATTGCTACATTCAACAATTGCTTCAGTATAACAACTTTGTTCCATAAGTAGAGATTGATCACATCGAGTCTACTAACTATATTAGGTAGTATAACATGCAATAGATCTATAATTCTTGACTTTAGTAGGAGAGGGGACTTTACCAAATCGGTGCCTCAATTTGAATAACCTCGGGCAAGGATTATGAAACATTCACTTCAATCGGAATTCTGGTGTATGAGATTTTCTCAAAGTTGATTGTAAAGCAATTTGTGTATAAAGGTCTCCCTACTGCACTAGCCACTTTGATTCGAGCTTCAGTGGACCAATACCTCATAGGCAATCCAAGTAACTTCACCCATAGTGGGATTACACAATGTCTTGATCAAAATCAAAATCAAGCTCCCATTGTTTGAGTATGATAGGCTTATTGTTATAGTAATATGGTCCATATTTAAGTACCTTTTCCTAAGTATCCATATTTTGCTAGTCCTTTCCTTGTAGGAAAAGGTTTACGACTCTATACATAGAGACCCGTTCCTTCCAACTTAATCAACAGTCACAATATAGTCCTGGGGGCTTTGAGAGTTTTGTATAGGGAGAGAAACGGTGAGACACAAATGTTATGTTAACACTTGTGTGGACCTCTTTTTATTCCGAGTGAATTGTGTGAGGTTACTTCTTCGATATTTTGTACTCTCATATTTATATAGTGAATTGCTCATCTCTTCTTGTGGACGTAAATCGGTTGACCAAACCATGTTAAATGTTTGTATCACTTTTGGTATATTTCTCATTTCTCATTTCTCTTCTAACTCATAGACTTTTGAGGTTTGTTTGGTTAGCTTTCGCATGACACCGAATTATTTTGATCAATAGTATATATCATTTCACATCTTTTTATGAAGCTAATATTTGTTTGGGTTTGCTATAGATCCTTGAATTTACTCAGCACTATCCTGGACTCGCAACGCTAAAGAGCACTGAAAAGGACTATGAAAAACTATGTGATCTTCAAAATGCTGCAGATTCATGAAGGGGCGGATTTACGTAAGACGAAGGGGGTTCATCCGAACCCCCTTCGTCGAAAAATTACACTATATATATTAGATTAAATTTTTAATATACGTGTATATATATAATACTGAACCCCCTGAACTTACACCAAAGGCGTAGCTCAGTGGCGTTGGGGGTTCAAGAATTCACTCTACTGCACGCGAGGTCGCGTGTTCGATTCCGAGCAGAGGCATTTCTTTTATCAGCTTATATTTTAGGCGTTTTAATTTATTTAAAAATATAATAATGCAATCAGAAAATGATGTTTAGTTCCAAAAAATTAAAACGCTGATTGGGAATTTAGGATTTATTAGTTTAATCCCTAATTATAAAGTCAAATATTAAAAAACCCTTTTCTTCTTGATTCGACAGTTTAATCCGACCCGTTTAATTTATTTGTGGATATTATTTATGTGATTAATTTTTTTTTTGAACCCCCTTGATGAGAATCCTCCCTCCGCCACTGGATTCATGGCTGAAGCAGCTTTCTTATAGTCACCATGACTTCAATTTCTTCACCGCGCATTCTAACATGGAGCGTGGAGGTTACTCATTATGAACTCATTCACAGCCTCCGCCATCATTCTTGTTATGTTTTTTAGATGGTTTTCTCCAAGAAATTGATGTACGTTCTTTCAATTCATTTGGTGGGGGGAAATTGTTAGATTGTTTGAGATATATTTTCCTTTGTGATTTGGGAGGAATTCAGTTTTGTACCAAAACCGTTGTAGAGCTTTGTAAACATCTCATGCAGCTCTATATTTCAACAAGTAGTAAAATTTTGGCCTAGGCTTTGGGCATTTGGTTAACTTACTGCATGGTTGCCTTCAGTGCTATCTCTTGCCACAGGTTTCATCATGTTGATGTTCAAACCACAACAAAATTAAGTCCAAGTTGTATAGGCTTCAATCTTCTTCTTTTTTACAACCTAGAAACTCTGGAGTGTCAGGGTTCGAAGCTTGGACGAATAATGAGTTCTTACCTCTAGTCATCTCCACTTACATACTTGGCGTTTATCTATAGCGACTGGCATGGTATGACGCCATAATGTGTGTCTAAATCACACGTCACGTGATGTGCTCTAATCATTATATCAAAGCCAACCTTGTGGTTGTTTATAGTTCAATCTTATTTCCAAAAAATAATTCCCACTTAGAAGTTTTGGTTGCCAAAAGTCGACCTAGATACATATAATATCTCATCTTAACCTCATCACGTAGTCCCCATCCTCACTACCCCACGCCTCTATCACTACCCCACCTCTCATAGTGAAAAAAGGTAGCCTAATCACTAAACTCTTGCTATATGTAGGGTCCAAAAAAGTGTTAGACCACAAGGGTCTATTGTACGCAGTCTTACCCTACATTTCTATGTAAGGCTATTTCCACGGCTCAAATTTGTGACCTCCTAGTTACATGGCAGAAACTTTACTAGTTATATCAAGGCGAGCTACCAAAGTAGCATTACAATTCTACTTCACCTTCCATCTCTCATCTACCTTTCATATCTACCAAACTAGCATTACAATCCAACAAAGTTTGGAGATCAATTGATAGTATCGTCAATCAGAACTAAAACAAAAGGATAAACAAAGTACCAACATTCCAATCCCAACAAAGAAAAAAAATTCAAGAGGACTCAAATTCAAAGAGAAAATTATAATTGAGAAGGAGGTAGAAATTACCACACAAAGCAGCCCAAAAAAAAGTAACACAAGTATAAGAAAAATCAGATAATAACAAAACAATACACAGAGAATCAACAAATAGTCAGAGAAATTAAAAGCTACCGGGGCGAAGCTACTAATATTTTGTGCAAAGAATATATGGTTGGGTAAAAAGGGCATCCAAAAGTGTTTATAAAAAGAGCACTCAAAACAAATTACATAGAAACACAATTTTTGCCCAAATAAATTGGGTCATATCAGATACTACAAAATTAAAAAAAGATTCAATGGGCTTGAGATTTGGGTTTAGAAATAGAAAAAGGAGGCAAGCGCAACTCAATTGGGTTTGATCTGAGTATCTACAAACAAATCAAGGATGGTTAATTGGGAAGGAAGTTAGCAGAGTAGTTGTTGAATGAAATGGAGAAGGGAATGTGTTGGAATGTATGCGTCCCCTAGTTACGATAGGACCAAGTTCTTAGCACAATTAAGATTAACAGAAGATAAGTACTGAAGGTAAAGATAAAACACACAACTTTATGTGGAAACCTCCTTGCTCAAGGGAGTAAAACCACGACCTGTCTCACAGGGTTTTCAAACTGCTTTTACTAAACTTCACAAGCCAAAGTAAAACCCAGTTTACAACACACACGAGATTAACCACCTAATATCTATTTTGAGTAATACACTATCACTCAATGAGCCTAAGCAATGCCTGCATTGCCCACTATACTAACCCAACTGATTAATATAGACTTTAGCGTAAGACACGAAGTTGCCCTCAACTAAGTTCTTACAATGATTCACCCAAGTTTGAAACGTTTCTAACACAAGCAAAATGATTCCTACAATATAAGCACAAATACAAGCAATCAAAGTAACAGCTGGTTCAAGAAGCAATTGGACAATCTATGAGGTCCCTTGCTGTTTTTGAAGCTTGAATATCTCTCTTTGCATGAATGAGTGATTTGTTGTTTGTCATGTTGAATATATCAAACATCAAGAGTTAATACCCATTGGACAAACAACCTCGTCTCTTTTGATTGGTGTGGTACACTGACGACCTCACCAATTTCTGTCGCGGACAACTTTTCAGCTTATAGCACATGGGCCTGGACGAGTATACTCTACAGAGGATCGGGTCCCTGCATTTGTGAAGAGATCATCAAAACATCTAGGAGCATTAAGACTTATCATTTTCCCCCTTTTTGAAGATGACAAACAACCTACAAGTAGCCTCACATGAGTTAATCATTCATTCAGAAAAAAAACATTAGTTCCCCTTATCAGTAGTATTCCCATCCATAAGTAGTTCCCCCTAACTATAGTATTCCATTCATGTCTTCTCTTTTCTCTTCTTAATTTCACAAGTAGTTACAATCAAATTCACCCTTTTGACATCATTGAAAAGGAGTAGTAGTAAACATAAGCAGGTTGCATGCAAAGCATTAGGAAACTCTGGGCCATGGGCCACACATTACATGCACAAGTAAGCAGAAAAAAAGAAGATAAAAACATACTAGACAGGGCACAACAAGAAATATCATTTAATCACAGAGCTAACCACAGAAGTCAGTCAATGCAGTACACTTTGTAACTTGGCCACTAGAGTTAGAAGGAAAGACTGGATGACATGGGGACATGACTTATTTAGGATGGAGGGGGAGTGAGAGATTTCATCAACAAAGTCATTCACTCATTTGCATCAACATGAGCTTGAATGATTTTTTTGTTGAGAACTTTGACTTCCTCACTAAGTAAGGCATTTGTCTTCAGCAACTGCTCATTCTCAACTCTCAACTTTTCGACCTCTTTCTAATCCACAGTATTAGTACCAAGTCTCTTAGAGATAGCCCTCTGCAACTGAGCCTTAAGTTGTGCAATCTCAACCTCCTTATCATTTAGGATTACTATAAGGTTAGTTAGCTCTCGTTTGAGAGAGGCTTGCTGCTCTAGAAGATTTGACACTTGAGACTTACCCTTTGTCTTTCCCTCAACACATTCACACTCCAAGAGAGTGACAACAGTAAACATATGCTTAACAGTACTAGGTACTCCTCGTCCAAGAGGCACTTCAAAATGTCTGAACACATAGTTTAGCAAATAGCCAGAAGGAATGCCATGTTTGGCTACCTTCCAAGCCATCACCCTGTACATATGTTCAAGCATTATAGCAGGAAGATTGATTTCCTCAAGTTCGTCCAGTTTTTCCATGAGAAACAGATCAACAGCAGATGCTACAGTTCTCTTCTCTATCCTTGGTACCAATACCTTATTGATGAACTCAAACATTAAATGGTACTCCTCTTTGAGAAAAATTTTAGGCAGACCTACTCGTTTGATGTCCCCACGCTTTGTGGCCTGTTTAGTAAACTCACTGGAAGGTTTGAAGCCTTCAATTGACCGGATCCCTTTCACAGGAACACCCAAAATAATTCCTAGAGTTTCCTCATCCACACATATCTCAACCTTTTTAACAATAGTCCTAACCCCCCCCCCCCCATCACGCAGCAACTCAATCTTATAGAAGAATTCACGCACATCTGGTTCATGCAAGTATAGTGTTGGGGCTTCAAATAGGTGATTCCAACTTTGTAGGGAGACAAAATAAAAAAAAGTGGATATACCGAATTCTGTGAGGATTTCAGGGTCGAACACTCTGCCATTCAACACCTTTTGGTTTTCCATTTATGCTATAAGTTCTTCCCTGGTCATCACCTTTTCTTCAACTAGCTTTTGAACATGAGGACCTGGTCCCTTGATGGGTTTTGGTTTCACAGTGGCCTTTTTACTCACACTCTCCTTTTTCACGAGAGATTTCTTCATTTATTTGTGACCCCTTTTAGATTTAACCCTCTCAATCTCTGCTTCCTTCCTTCGTTTAGCCACAGTTATAGAAATGTCATCAGATTCAGTCTCACTAGACCCTACATGCAAAGGTGTTGAGGTAGGTTCCTCAGGCATAAGACCATTCCTTCTTCTATTCCTGTTTCTTTCCGTTTGAATTTCATTTGATGCTATGGCACTTCCCATAATATTTTGCATCTCTCCTCTAGTGGCATATCTTTTCTTGTCCCCTTTTATGTGAGACTCTACCATCTTCCCTTTGCCCTTTATTTTTATTTCATGTTCAGACTCAACAGGTTCATTGTCAAGTTTGGTTTCAGCAACAACATAAACTCATTCTAGATATGGGACATCTATTGTTGAGGCATTAGCACCTCGAATCCCTTTTCTATGACATACCAAGAGAGTTTCTTCCTCAGCCTCTTCCTCACTATCAACATTAAAAGACTTGGGAGTTTGGTTGAATATGGGTTGAGTACTGTGAGGGACCTATTCCGGCGATCTCAACTCTTGTTCCAATGGAGTTGGTTGAACATCTTTTCTAAGGGAGGCCAAACTTTGTATGACCACCAATTCCTCTGCTGCTGCTAGAATATTGGACTCTGGACCCTTTCCCTCAGGCAAATCTCCTTCGAATAGTCGCCCAGACATGGCAGAAGACATAGCCCTAGAGGCCACTTCTACTTCTTCAGTGGAGAGTTTGATACTGGGCTTTACAACTTACTGGGCCTCGAAATTTAGGGATTTGTCACCAGATAGAACTAAAGTAGGAGAATAAGGTAAGATTTCCCCAGATTGGATTGCAGGAGATGCCACCACTACAATGTGGGGTGTGTTAGATTTGCCAGTCTCACCAATACCACTGACTGGTGTGGAAGGAGATTCTTCAGGGAGAGGAATGGAGAAATTGAATGAACTGGGATTTTCAATTTTTTGGGAGACATGAAGTTTTGAGGATGAAGAGGAGTTAGTCATTTTGTACCCTTTTTTTATGCGAGAGAAGAAAAGACTTAAGAAGAAAATAGTGAATTCAAAGAAGGAGTAGGAAGAGATTAGGATGTTTGAATTCACTGAGGAGACTGTATTTAAAAAGGGTATCGGGTCCCTGAACAGTAGCGACGCTTGGATTTAAAGTGAAAAGACATCTGAAACTGACACAATGAATGGTGTAGGGACACGTGGCAGTGACCGTTGACCGTTGACAAAATTGTGTATCATAAGTGATACTAACCTTTGGGGGACTAGGTCCCTGCATGTAAATAGCCCTGCCTGTATAATTAGATCTTCCCTCCAGCCAACATGTCATGAGTGTGTACATGCAGTAAGGTACCAGATGTAAATTTTCAAACGATAAGCAATACAACTTGCATAAATACCTACCCTCATTAACATAGTCAGAGAGAAGCTTCATGAAAGCATGTTATGAAATCAGGTGAGTTTGTGCATCCCCAGCTTCAGTCTGTTCTTGACAAAGTTCTCTTTACTCAATGGCTTTGTAAAGATATCGGCCACCTGTTCTTCCATCTTTCAAAATCTCATCTCCACATTTTTCTTCTCAACATTATCCCTTAGAAAGTGATGCCTCACATCTATGTGTTTAGTCCTCTTATGCTGAACATTGTTTTTGTCCATGTTCATTGCATTTGTGTTGTCGCATATGAGGGGAATAGTGTCTGTGAGAGCACCAAGGTCTTCGAGTTATTGCTTAATCCATAAGAGCTGAGCACAACATGATGCAACATCCACATATTCTACTTCTGTTGTAGACAATGCTATTGAATTTTGCTTCTTGGTGCCCCATGAAATTAGTGATGACCCTAGGAAATGTGCCATGCCCGAAGTTCTCTTTCGATCAACAAGAAAACCTGCATAGTCAGCATTAGCATAATCAGTTAGATCAAATGAGTCACCAGAAGGGTAGAAGAGGACCAGGTCCTGTGTTCCCTTCAAGTATCTCAATTTCATTTGGCTGCCTTTAAGTGTGATTCTTTTGGTGCTGGTTGGAACCTGGCACACATCCCTACACTGAAGACTATGTTAGGCCTGCTTGCAGTGAGGTACATAAGTGACTCAATGATTCCGTTGTACATGGTCTAATTAACATCAACCCCTTCTTCATCGATGTCAAGTTTGACACTTGTGCTCGTGAGAGTATCAAGAACTTTTGCCTCAAGCATGTGAAACTTTTTAAGCAGTTCTTTTATGTACTTCTCTTGGCATATTGATGTACCTTGAGAAGACTGGTTGATCTGTAACCCCAAGAAAAATGTAAGCTCCCCCATCAGGCTCATTTCAAATTCTCTACTCATTAAATCAGCAAACTCTTTGCACAGTGAATCTGAAGTAGCTCCAAGATGATGTCATCTACATATACCTGCACAATTAAAAACTCTTTACCTCTGGATTTTAGGAACAGAGTATTATCAATTTTACCTTTTTTGAACCCGTTTGCAAGTAGGAATTTTGATAGGCATTCATACCAAGCTCTGGGAGCTTGCTTCAGACCATACAGAGCTTTGTCCAGTTTCAGCACATGGTTTGGGAAATCAACATCTTCAAAACTTGGATGTTGCTTGACATATACCTCCTCCGTCAAATACCCATTCAGGAACGCACTCTTGACGTCCATTTGAAACAGTTTAAACTCCATGTAGGCAGTAAAGCCTATCAAGATTCTAATGGCTTCCATTCTAGCTACAGGAACAAAAGTCTCATCGTAGTCGATCCCTTCCTCTTGATTGTATACTTGAACCACAAGTCTTGACTTATTTCTGGTGATGACCCTGTGCTCATCAAGTTTGTTTCTAAAGACCCATCTAGTCCCGATAATAGTTTTGTTGAGAGGTATGGGGACCAGGTGCCACACCTTGCTTCTTTCAAACTGATGTAGTTATTCCTGCATTGATGTTACCCAATCAGCATCCTATAGAGCTTCCTTGACATTCTTGGGCTCAATTGTGGATATGAAGGCTGAATATGCAACTATATTTCTTGTTTTAGATCTAGTTTGTATTCCAAATTCAAGTGGAGAAATAAGATTGTCCAACGAATGTGAAGATTGATGTTTCCATCCGGACCTCCTAGTTATTTCTTCTTCAATATCAGCAGCAGATTCATCTTCTTCAAGCTCTGGGTTCTGAGACATTTCCTCCTGAGCTGCACCGGAGGGACCAGGTTCCTTTATGAGTTCTGCACCTTTTCCTTCTTTTGAAACTTATGTGCTTTCAGGAGATTGAATTACTTTGTCTTGTTGACCCTTCATCAGTTCCTCCAATTCAATGTCTTATTTGTGTTCATCCTTGTTCTTATCATCAGATTCATCAAATATCACGTGCATACTTTCTTCAACATACGGAGTTCTTTTATTGACGATTTTGTATGCCTTGCTGGTGGGGGAGTACCCAACAAACACCCCTTCATCACTCTTGGCATCAAACTTGCCAATATCATCTTTTCCATTATTCAATACAAAGCATTTACAACCAAAAGATTTCAGATGAGCAATTGAAGGTTTCTTGTCATTCAACAACTTGTAAGGAGTCTTCTTGATCACAGACCTGATGAGACACATGTTTGTAACATAGCAAGCTGTGTTGACTGCTTCTGCCCAAAAATTCATTGCAAGCACTGAGTAAATCACACGGTTCTAGCAATGTCCACCAAGGTCCTGTTCTTTCTTTCCATAACTCCATTTTGCTGAGGAGTTCTTGGTGCAGAAAAATTATGACAGATTCCATTTTCAGCACAAAAGCCTTCAATTTGAGAGTTTTCAAACTCTGTGCCATGATCTGATCTGATACTTGCTATCTTGCAGTTTACCTTCAGTTGAATTGCTTGGGCAAAGGTAATCAGTAGTCCAACTATCTCGTCCTTGGTCCACAAAAACAAGTTCAAGGTGAACCTGGAGAAATCATCAACAATTGCCAGAATGTATCTCTTACCTTATCTGCTTTGAATTCTGACAGGTCCACATAGATCTATGTGTAGAAGTACCAGAGGTCTGGTTATTCTCACACCTTTCTTGGTTTTGAAGGATGATCTTGCTTGTTTCCCCCTTACATAGGCCTCACAGACTTTGTTGTTTGAAAACTTCAGTTTTGGCAGTCCACGGACCAGGTCCCCTGCAGAAAGCTTGTTTAGTAAGAATGAACTCACATGTCCCAATCGCATGGGATTTGCATTGTCAGTTTGAGCACTTAGACATGGGAGGTTGTTCCCTTCTACCGAGTCAAGATCTGCAACATACATATTTTTGACTCTTTTGGCAGACATAACAACTTTGTTAGTTACACAATTAGTAACTAAACACTTGTCAGACAAGAATTTAACTTCATTTACCTTATCACAAATTTGAGATGCACTTAAGAGATTGTATTCCAAACTATTCACATAATGAACATTATCTGTGGAATGATCTGCTGATATTCCTATTTTCCCAATTCCAAGAATGAAACCCTTCGTCCCATCACCAAATGACACACCACCGCCCTGGTGTGCTTCCAAAGAGAGAATTTTTTGAGTATCTCTAGTCATGTGCCTTGAGCATCCACTATCCATGTACCGGCACTGAATGTTTCCTCTCTTCTGCACAAGAATCACTTATTAGACTTAGGAACCCACTTGAGATGGAGTTCCCAAAAACTGTCGAAAGGCTTAATGAGAAACCTTTCTATCCATGGGGACAAAGTGTTCTTGCTAAAATGGTATCTGGGACTAGGTACCTTTTTCTTTTCTACAGTACCTTTTCTCGATTTGAGAAACTTCTCCTGCCTTTCTTTTACTCCTTTTAGAATCTCACATTTTTCTTTCAGAAGACCATTTCTTCCATAATGGGTACACAAAAGATTGTCAGAAACAACGACATATTTACTGTGAGGATTATAAGGAGGCTCTATCTTTCTACAACCTAAGCCTTTTTTGCTATTAAACTTTTGATTTGCTAAGTTAGAGAGAATCTTAGACGAATCAGTCTATTTGAGGGAGTGTTTTAACTCTTCTTTGATCTTACATAGATCCTTCACTAATTGAGAGTTGCTTTCAAGGGAAGAAACTAACTTAGACTCAGAGGCCTTCAGTTTCTCTTCTAGCTCAACCTTAAAGTTACGGAGTTTTCATTTCCCACCCTCAGAGGTACCAGGTTCCTCGTTGGGCTACGAACTATCAATCTCTAGAATACTTATCCTAACACTCATTTCAGACATTTAAGAGTTAAGAGCTACGTTTTCATCTTTGCAAATACTCAGTTTTTCACTTATCGTCAAATTATCAAAAGTTAATTCATCGACTGATTCAATTAGTACAACAACAAGGTTTCTCAATCTTTTAATGGAAAAAGTATCTATGTCACTTTTGAGGTAAAAACGGGTTACCTCATCTTGATTCTCCTCATCATCAGATTTTGCCATTAGTGAGAAAATAGAGTTGAATACAGTTTCATCATCTTTGACAGCCATCATCGAGACATCTTCATGATCGTCTTCCTCTTCCTCGAATTTGCTGGATCCATTTCCCCATACAACAAAGGCGTTCTTCACTAGTTGGTCAGCATGAGCCTTTCTTTTGGCATGACTTAGGACCTGGTCTCTTCGTTGAGGTTTGAAGTGCTGAGTTTCCTGCTTCTGACTTGGACAATCCCTCATAAAATGACCAGGTTTTCCACATTTATGACAAAGATCATTTGCATTTTTTGTTCTGCTAGCAGAGCCTTTCTTTTGAAACCATCCATGCTTCTTGATGATCTTCTGGAACCTTCTAGTGATGTATGCCATCTCATCCTCCTCTTCAGTTCCATCATTCGAAGATATTTTCAAGGCCACTGACTTCTCCTTCTTTCCCTCTTTCATGGTTGACCCTTGTTGCCTATTTAGCTCGTAGGTTTGAAGGTTTCCAATCAAGTCATCCATGGTGAGTACCTTCAGATCTCTTGCTTTAGTAATAGCATTTACTTTGCTCTCCCATGACTTGGGAAGCACCCTGAGAATCTTTCGAACTTGTTTGCTTGGGTCAATTGATACGTCCAAACTAACACTTCAAATAAGAAGTGTAAACGGTCGTTGTCAATTTACAGAACTCAACTAGAGTTGAGGTCGATCCCACAAAGAATTTCTTTACAGATAAGGTTTTATTGTCATTTTGAATGTTGTTATTATCTCCTAAACAAATAACAATATAATGTAAATTCGGTTTGGTTGAAATGTTCTAATTACCAACAGTTGCCGTCAAAATCCAGAATTACGGTTAACAGACTATCTCATTGTAAAGTTAATTCAGTTAACTAAGAGAAACCAGGATTGCGTTCACCATAACATTAGTTCTAGTGTTCCCCCGTAATTTGAGTGTCAGGCAAATCAATGTTTACAAAATCTTTGCGAGTTAAATTTATCTAATGCTTCTCAGCCTAATCAGATAATGACCACTCATGTTCTCTCGACCTTATAGTGTTACCAACATTGAACCTCGCTTGAAATGATATGGTGTTAAAGATCTTTTCTTTCGAACTCAAGCTTTAACTCCAATTTGTTAATTTAGTTTAGCTTTTTTTCTAACTGGTATTTTTCTCTCGAACAAATACAAGGTACAGAATCGTCTAATGTGTGCACTCACTAGACTACAATGATATTGAAAGCTAAAAACTACAGGTTGTAAATACAGACTGCCTTTTGCTCGTTTTACGAGATCGCAACTAAAATATCATCATAGATCCCATAACCCCAGTAGTGGTATTTAGCCACTCATGGTTTCACATAAACAACCAATAATTAGGGATGAAAGCATATTGAAAAAGACTTACGGAATTAATTGGCAAATCAACAATCACTTTCATACGCTGATAATCTCAATCTGAATTCCCAACTGATAACAATAATCAACAATCCAAATATCGAAAGCTAAGAGGAATACTCTGTTCTTAGTCGTCAAACGTAAGACCATGAATAATGTTCCAAAAATGACCTAAAGTAATTCAAATAAAATGTTTAAAATGAGTCTTAGTTGAACTAGGACTGGAATGTCGGGTGGCTTTACGGCCACTTCTACGGACTGTAGAGGGCTTCACAGACCGTGAAGCTTTCCGTGAACTTCCCTTGGAACTTCCCAAAAATTACCCTTCAAACTTGATCACTAGAAAATGCACCACGATAAGCACGACGATCCGTAGTTAGGACCACGGCCCGTGAAGTGGTCCGTGGTCTTCACTTGGGTTTCAACTTTCTTCCACTCTACAATGCCTTCACGGGAAGCTGCACCACGACAAGCACGACGGACCATGGAGAGGACCATGGCCCATGAAGTGGTCCGTGGTCTTCACTTGGGTTTTTTCTGCTCTTCATCTTCTCAAGGCCCAACACTGCAGCACTTTCACGAGCTCAACCATGGACCTTAATGAAGTTAACGGTCCATGAAGTTGGCCGTGAACTTCACTTGATCAACATCAGTTCTTTTTTTTTTTTTAGTTTTCTATACAACCCAGATTATGCTTACACATTTAGCAAACCCATCAAATAATCCAAATTTTCACTTAATTCCAGTATTAGTTCATAGTTATTAAGCATCAAATGTGCCATAATTTCGTGGCACATTATCAATAGGCTCACCAAGACATCTTAGTTAATTGGTTATGGAAGTGAATCTTGTATTCGTCTCGTGGATAGTTTCGCCTTCCCTCATATAGAAATTCTCATACTGAGTCCTTAGCATATCTACCTTAGACTCATTTACTTGTATCGTTTCTTCATGAGTTGTTTTGAGACAATCCCAAATTTCTTTAGCTGTCTCGCACGCAGAGATTCTGTTGTACTCATCTAGACCGATTCCACACACCAATAGCTTCTTTGCTTTGTAGTTTTTCTCTATCTTCTTCCTGTCAGCTTCATTGTATTCCCTTCTGGTTTTGGGAATCACCTTGGTAAGTTCTCCATCTACTACATCCTTGGTGGGAATGTAGGGTCCATCAAGAATCACATCCCATAGCTCAGTATCTTTAATATTGATGTAATCATGCATGCACGTCTTTGATGAGTCCACAAATTGGACTCATTTAGGGCTATATTTTGATAGAATTAATGTCCTCAAATGCATATTTTATCTCAATATCTGATGAAAACCCTTAAGTTTTAAGTATTTGGAGTTTGAGGGAAAGCATGGACACTACTTAGCAAAAAAGGAACAAAGGTAGCTGAAAGAATGAAGAAATAAAGATCTGAGAATTGCCAAACCCATTCAGTGAATCACCAAAAGGTCTTATCCTCGCCTTTTGTTCCAGTGTGCTGAGCCCTGAAAGAAAGGATCAAATCGACAGTGAAAAGGAGCAGTCGGCGTGTCACCGAGCAGTTCCGTGAAGTAATACTATGTCGCCCAATGATCCAAAACACGACGATGAAACCTACCAAATGGTGGATCACTGAGTTGATCAGTGATCTCGACTAACGACGCCGAATGATCTACTGCAACACAAATTTTTGAAAACTATAAATACTTGTTGAGAGTTGTAGCTTAATATCATTTTTTTAATATAGAATTTTTAACATAGACTTTTGAGTTCTAAGTTTGGAGAGGGTTTTGAAGAACTTGAAGATTCAAAGGGTTTTAACTCCAATAATTTGGACTTGGGTCTTGTCGATTCTTCATTATTTGCTTGTTTTGAGACTTAAATCTTCATACCCATTTGAATGCAAACTCATTTTGGTATAAATTTCTATCTCTTTTACTTGTCTAGCTAAAACCTCAATTCTTAGGGTGTGATTTTGTGAATATGGGTTAGATTATCTGTTGGGTCTTGCTTGTTGATGGTTTATTTGTTGTGTAAATGTGATTTCGTTTTGTAGTTGTGGTGGAACTTAATGAAATTGTAGTTGCAAATATGATTTCACCTTTGTGTTTTTGGCTTGCTCGAGAGAGAGAGGTCGTAAAACTAAGACTACTAAATTGATGGCCGGTGGGATTGGGTCGACATGAGGTTTTGCTCGAGAGAGTGAACCCTAGTCCTTCTCCCACACACTCAGCTCGAGAGAGTGAGTGGACAAAGGCAGAGGTTGTTCTTCATGCGGCAAGTGGGTGTCCGAGAGGAACCCATTTGATTCTGGGTAAGTTGCTCGAGAGAGAGAATTCACCCCCACTATAGTCTAGCCTAGTCACAAATATTCAACGGATTTATTATCAAAAGCATGTAACCAATAGTTTAGTTTATCCCGTATTCCTATCACATCCCAAGAATCCCATCTCCTTGATTAGTACTTTTTGCATTTTTGCTGTTTTTTCTTATTTGTCACAAACCCCCATTGATAATTGACGCTTGCGTCACCCTTAGATTTAACATGTTTATATTCGATAATGTTTTTAGCTATGACTAATTAGAACTTAATTTTATTTTTCTATTAATTCTCAAGCCCACTCCCTTGGGACTCGACCCCAACCCTTGGTTGGGTTACTATACTATTGTACGATCATAGACACTTGTATTGGAAGTTGTGTATTGATTATGCAAACATCAGTCTTCCACCACCCGTAAAATTGTTCGTTGAAACGAGGTGGTCTAGTGGTGGACTGACCTTCTTCCAGACTAGGTGGAGCAGTCATTCCTTCAGGATCTTTTTTTTCTTGGTGTTACGACCCAAATAGAAAAGTCAAGCTCTGATACCACTTGTTGGAATGTATGTGTCCCCTAGTTACGATAGGAACATGTCCTTAGCACAATTAAGATTAACATAAGATAAGTACTGAAAGTAAAGATAGCACACACAACTTTACGTGGAAACCTCCTTGCTCAAGGGAGTAAAACAACGACCTATCTCACAGGGTTTTCAAACTGCTTTTACCAAACTTCACAAGCCAAAGTAAAACCCAGTTTACAACACACACGAGATTAACCTCCTAATCTCTATTTTGAGTAATACACTATCACTCAATGAGCCTAATCAATGTCTGCATTGCCCACTATACTAACCCAACTGATTAATATAGACTTTAGTGTAAGAGACGAAGTTGCCCTCAACTAAGTTCATACCATGATTCACCCAAGTTTGAAACATCTAACACAAGAGAAATGAATCCTACAATATAAGCAATCAAAGTAACAACTGGTTCAGGAAGCAATTGGACAGTCTATGAGGTCCCTTGATGTTTTTGAAGCTTGAATATCTCTCTTTGCATGAATGAGTGATTTGTTGTTTGTCATGTTGAATATATGAAGCATCAAGAGTTAATACCCATTGGACAAACAACCTCGTCCCTTCTGATTGGTGTGGTACACTGAAGACCTCACCAACTTCTGATGAAGAGAACTTTTCAGTTGTATAGCACATGGGCCTGGACGAGCATACTTTGCAGAGGACTAGGTCCTGCATTTGTGAAGAGATCATCAAAACATCTGGGAGCATTAAGACTTATTAGAATGCTACTTACTGGGTCTTGAAGAAGTGGCTTTGCGTCATCTTTTGCAAGTTTGAAAGCGGGTTTTGTCATCTTCTTTACTTCGATTTTGCCATTCTTGTTAGATTCTTCGCCTCCCTTCATAGCCCTTTTACTCCAGAAAATTAAATGAAAGGTGTCAATTAAGTCTTGGTTTTGTTTTTGGTGACACTTTGACCAAGAAATAATCAAATCCACTTTAAAATGTAATTAAGTAAATCTGGGACTGAATTAACATTTTCAAAACTTTCTAATCTTTTATATACAAAAAATCACTTTATTTTTCAAATTTTATAACTCTATCCAACCATTGAATTTTCTCTTCTTCTTCTCCCAACGTTCTCTCTTATCTTCTTTTTCTTCCTTAGAAAATCTGAAAATCCAACTATCAAAACAAATACTCTCCCAATTATCTTATTTTCCTCCTCATCTCCGGTCGTGACTCTCTCCTCTTTCTGAACTGAAGATCGTGTTCGACTTAAAATGGGTAAGTCATTTTTTGAAAGATTTCACAATTTTCGAACAATACATTCTTGATACTAAGGATTTTCTTGGGTTAATGAACAATAAATCGTTCTATAGATGTGAAAATTGAACAATGCTATAATGGTACCTATTATTTATTGTTTTTGAAAGAAAATCAACAAACTCAAAAAAACCCTAATTTTGAGGAAATGTATATGTATTGTTAACATTCAGTGAAAAGTCATTTTTTGTTGTTCTTTTTGTGACCAGTTTGTTCATATTAGTTTAGAAATATAGTCTTGTTCAGTTAGAGTAAATATATATTATTTGTTGAAAGATGTGTCGTATGTCGCTACATTTTAGTGATATGTTGGTACATATTCCAACAGAGTTGTCATATGTTGGAACATATCACCTATGTGTTAGGGCAACAAAATGGTCATTTGTAGTAACAGAAGATTCATCTGTGGCAACAGATGATTCATCTATAGCCACAGAAGATTCATCTATGGCCACATAAGATTCATCTGTGGCAACATAAGATTTATTTGTGGCAACATAATGTCCATATGTGGAAACATAAGTATAAATTGCTACCCATTATTATTTTATAATCAATTGTAAACTCTCAACCTTTTTTTATTTACCTTGTGGCCCAACTGATACAAGAAGCTTCATCTATGACAACAACTCAATCTTTTGTTGGTGTTGCTTCCTCTTCTAACATGAAATGCTTTTCTTGTCTATGCAAAAAATGTGAGGAACAACATGATTATTTGATTAATCATGTTAAAGAACTCACTAATATTTTTAATGAAATGACTTATAATATTGATGTACATACATCCAAGAAGATTTCACAATCTTTGAAGTATATGAGCTTGAAAAAATCGATTTTCCAATCACTATGTATAATTAGTAAAAGAAAAAAAAACAATGACTACTATTCCAGTATCACACTCAACCCTAAAATTCAAGGAGAATGAGAATGAGAAGGAGAAGGAGGAGGAGGAGAAGATGAAGGAGAAGCAGAATGAGAAGGAGAAGGAGAAAGAGAAGGATAAGGAGAAGGATAAAAGCGAATAAGAAAGCGAAAGAGAAAGAGAAAAAGAACCAGAAGAAAGTCGCCAGTTGTGATGTTAAGCAACAATATCCATTTGAAGGTTTTAACATTGACAGTGAGGGTCCAACTGAACTAATGTCATCTTTCTCGCAATGGATAAACGAGGGTCTTTACAAGCATCAAGCAAAAAAGTAAAGTCATTCAATTATTATTAGTATTTTCTTCTTGTTGTCCACTAAATAATTATTTATAATGATTACACAATTGCAGAAAAGACAAGGACAATCACTACTTAGCCAATTGCTCGAATCTTGAGTTCAAATAACTTGATTTTGTAGTTGCATTTCCAAAGAAGAAGGACTGGTTCTACATAATGTCTCAACCCAATAAGTGTTGGACTGATGAGGTATATCCATGCCCACTTTTATCTTTTGATTAAGACATGAATACATACAAATAAATTGATACAAAAATACACTTGTTGATACATATGTACTGCATGTGGATGTCATTTTATACTATTTGTGGAAGAAGTCGAAGCAACAGAGTCATTCTAAATATCGATATACCACTACTAATTGTTTTTTCAAAACATACATTGACAATGCCAATGTTGTTCCTGAAAATGAGTATAAAATCGTTGGCACTATCAAAGGGTTTGGTATACCTGGTGGACTGCCTTGGCACCTCACAAATAAGGTTTAAGTCCTTGTAAATTGTAATAGGGAGTTCAGTGGGTCTTGGTAGTCGTTGTATTGAAGGAACGGTGCATAAAGGTGTATGATTCGATGTCCTTATCTAGGACTAACAAAAAATTGTGCTCTGAGATTCAAAAGTTGTATACATTGTTGCCAAAGTACCTTGAATCCAGTGGATATTTTTTTATCAAAAATACGAAACCAACTGGTCAGTTCTTGAATCTTACCAAGGAAAGAACAAATCTCACCTATTCGTAGTCAAACATGTTACTGGTATTGCCTAACAAGCAAGAAATAGTCTGTAAGTATCACATTATTTTTTGTCTTACCACTATTGAAATGTGATGTTATTATATTTTCTAATTGATGATATACCCTATAGAGATTGTAAACTTTTTGTTGCTGCATACGCTGAGTTTTTTAGTGATGGACTCTAAGTACCATCTTATAGAATTATTTCTGAAACCCTTTGCATGAGATATACTTCACTCCTATGGAATTATGAGATTTTAAAGGCTCGGAGTGGCTATGTTAGTAACAATGACGACCCACGAGGGCCTAGACCTAAAAAAGCAAGTTTGATGAAAATATTGTGGTTACCGCCATTGATTAATTGATGATTATGTTTATCATTGTGAATTACCTTTTTGTTGATAAGTTGTAAAAACAAACTGGTGAAATGTTCATTTTTGCCGATAATATTAATATTAATGATTATTATTATTATTATTATTTTGTTGGAACAAATGGCAATTATGATGGAAAGGAAGAAATATGGTTTATGTGGCAACATATATAACCTCTGTTGTAAAAAAACCACATAATTATCTACATGTGCCCTAACAGAAAGGACATATGTGGCGACATATGTCACAGAAAGGAGATATATGGTAACGTATGTCACAGAAAGGAGATATATGGTAACGTATGTCACAGAAAGGAGATATATGGTAACGTATGTCACAGAAAGGAGATATGTGGCAACATTATATTGTCACCAATTGTTCATTTTTGCTGATAATATTAATACTAATGATTATTATTATTATTATTTTGTTGGAACAAATGTCAATTATGATCGAAAGGAAGAAATGTGGTGTATGTGGCAACATATAGAACCTCTGTTGTAAAAAAAACCACAGAATTATCTGCATGTACCACAACAGAAAGAAGATATGTGGCAACATATGTCACACAAAGGATATATGTGGCAACATATGTCACTTTGAATTGTCAAAATTATATAAAAAAAAAGGTTTAAAGCAATCGTCCTTCATTTTCCCTCTCTCATCTATAAAAGGTCGTTTCATATTCCAAATTTAATTTATTTTTACTAATTTCCATTTTCTTTTCTCTTCTTTCCTTTCATCTCTTGTCTCTCATTTCTCTATTATTCCTTCACAGATCTAGTTGTTGTTGAGATATTTCTACAACATCAGTGGTAATCTATTGCGATATTTTTTACAACAAGTCGCCATTGCCCTCATCATTTCTAGTTCATCGTTCTTATCTTCTCAGGTAACATTTTATTAGGGTTTTGAAATACTTACTGGTATTAAATCAGGACGTTTTTAGTGGTTTATCACTTATTTATTTGTATGATGGTTGGGGTTGTTATTTCTTTTGAAATATTATCTGATTTCAAAAAGCTTAATTTGTAGTTGGTTGGTTAGGTTTTAGGGAGTGTTTTGTTATTTGTTGGTTGGTTCATGTGTGGTATTGAATCGTATTTGTTGTTTGTGTTGTTGTGTGTTGTGTTGTGTTGTTCTGTTTGGTTGTTGTTATTTTGTTAAGAAATATTTGATTTTATGGTTGCAAATACAATATAATGCCTTCTGTCAAAAGAAAAATTGTATTAAGAAATGAAACAACTGACACAAAGATCCAGAAGAGGCCTAGGACTAAAACTTGTAGGAAGAAGAATAAAAATTCGATTTTCACACTTTTAGAAGAACTTGCAACTGAAGCAGTTTCTTCTTCTCAAGTAGAACCAGAATTTTCTCAAATAGAATATGAATAAAGAGAAGAAAAAAAATGAAGTTGATGATGATGGAGAAAGAGAAGAAGGGAACAAAAAAGAAGTATAGGAAGAAGAAGGTAAAAACAAGAAGTTGAGGAAGAAGAAGAGAACAAAAAGAAGTTGAGGAAGAAGAAGGTAAAAATGAAGAGGTCGAGGAAGATAAAGGAAAACAAAAAAAGTTGAGGAAGAAGAAGGAAAAAATAAAGAAGTAGTTGAGGAAGAGGAAGAAAAAATAAATGAAGTTGATGAAGATAAAGAAAAAAATAAAGAAGTTGAGGAAGAAGAAGGGAAAAAATGAAGTTGAGGAAGAAGAACAAGGGAAAAAATGAAGTTGAGGAAGAAGAACAAGGAAAAAAATGAAGTTGAGGATGATGGGATCAAAATTGTCAATGTACACTTTCCCTGTTCATTTCCAGCCTAATGCTACTGGTCATAGCATTATAAGGTCAGTCATGGGAAAATCTTTCGATTCCTTCAGGACCATACTGAAGGCAAATGGTTTGGAAGATTTTTTTAGGAATAGTTATTTTAGTCGATGACTTGATTTGCCAGAAAAAAATAATGCACGTTTTCAAATGACTATGGTCTATGAACTTCTGAAAGAAGGTTCATTTTTTAGAATAATGAAAAGAAGGATGGGGTGTTGATTAATTTTTGTGGCATGCCACTCTTCTTTGGCAAAAGAGAGTTTGCCATAGTTATAGGATTAAAATGTCATTCTCCTTCTGAGAAAATCCCTGAATTTACAATAAAAAAACAACCACGGAGACGAAAGGAGAAGCACAAACAAGTAAGGAGCAGTCAACTGAAGAACAAGACTTGGTGTCCTTTGTTGGCCGAAGCTTCAAAAATCCCCAATTGATATATTTGTTGACTTACAAGGATACACCAAAGAAGAACAAGGAGTCACTGTGCTTACTTTGGTTTGTACATAATGTACTTTTGGCCAAAGATGTCAACAACAACATAGCCCTTAAATTGGTGAAGTTATTTGAGGATATTGAGGCTTTCAACAACTATCCTTGGGGTTATGACAGCTATGAATTAACTGTCAAATACTTGTTGGCTCCTTTATCTCCAAAGACCAATAACTTATTTGGATTTATATGGGCTTTCATGGTAAACATAAATGTTCTTAGTGTTTTTATATATTTTTTGAATAATTCAACATTTTATTTGTGGCATGTATTCCTTTTTTATAGGCTTGGGCATTTAAAGTCATTCCTCATTTGAGGCATCAAGTAACTGCAGAAGAAGAGATTTCATCTCCAAGGATATTGAGATGGTTGAGAGCAAAAAATGTCAAAAAGGATTGGATTGGTGCAAAAAGGATTCTGGCAGTCATGAACCTGAACAAAACTCATTTTTTGACTCTTGATATCCTCTTGTTCAAGGGTCGCATGAATGTTTATGACTACTCCATGATGATTCAAGCACATAATTTGGAAAACATAAACATAGATGATGATACAATTCAACAATCTAAATCAATCTAGGCATAAATTCATCAACATTCATTCATAATCAACAAACCCACTTCATAAGGTACAATGTAGAAATTGAGAGAAATCATGGGTTCATAGAGTATTTTCATCATAAATCATCAATTAAACATCAATATAATCATAGTTTATCATTTGAAAACGTTTGATGCAAGAACCCATGAGATTGAGTGAAACTTAGGGTTCTTGTGTAACTTGAAATCCTTGAAAACTTCTTTGAAATTGACTCTAGGGTGAAAGCTAACCCTAGATGAAGGATCACCATACCTTTTACTTGAAGAATCCCATGAAAATCTACCCAATAGCCTTCCTCTTCAGCCCTAAGTCTTCTTCTCCTCTTGGTCTTCAATGGAGTTCTCAGAGAGAAGATATTTTGGGAGATAGGGTTTTGATTTGGGGAAATTGAGAATGAAATCTAAAATACTATTTTAATGTTTTAATACTTATAAAATACCTCAAAATACTTAAAATAATCGAACCCACACTAATTGGGACTTGGAGTGAATTTACTAATTCACCCCTAGCTTGGTCGTGTCACTTGACATCAAACCAGGTCCAAATGACGGACCCCCATCCACGGACTGTGGATGGGTTGACGGACCGTACTGGTCATCCGTCAATGGTGGCTATGGCTTGCACTTGGGGGACATGACCCACGGAGGTCACCCACGGGGCGTGGATGGACCTACGGGGCGTGGTCCCCTTCCGTGGTCCACCAAGTTCGGGGAAGCCTTGAGGTTTCAAGGGGTCTTGGGGTTAGACTTAGGGTCCTCCTCAAGGACCCTAGGGTGGCCCAAGGGGAGTAATACCTAGATGTTTAACCCCTAAACCCTTCAACCTTGACTCGGGAAAACATAGAACTACTCCAAAAGTCATGACAAACACAAACGCACACACGTTAGGCTCTAGTTTCACTAGTTTGTTTTTAGGGTCATTACATTGTCCCCCACTTAGGAATTCAAGAACATAACTTGGAAAACATAAACATGCCATTGATAGTTGATATAGTGACATGCAAGGCTAGGCTAGGCTACATATCCATATTTACAAGGCATTAATGCCAACAAAAACAACAAAATTTACATCTGAAATGCCCTAGCCTTATACTACTACTTTAGCCAGCAAAAAAGGACTTGACTGGAGGATCTGAAGTCAGCATTGAGTGATTAAAGCTGGAGGGGCATCACCATTCTTTCTTGAAGGTTGGTGGATCATAGCTACCCATGCACTCTGTCACAAGACCACCTACAGAAAAACAAACAACCATAGTTAGCTACCCCATGCACTCTGTTACCAGACCAGACATGATGTTATAAAGTAAGAAAACTTACCAAATGATGAAGTTATCCTTCATTAGACAAGATTCAACAAAAATAAACAGCGACCATCACCTATGCACTAAGAAACACACTTGAAGAAGACATCATATTAACTGAGAACAACATAATTACGTTGATCACCCACAACAAGAGCATGCGAAGACTTAAATTTTTCCAAGGTGGTAACATATTCTCAGGGAAATTTGAGTGAGAGAGTGAGATGAGGAGAAAGGAGAAAGAATAAAGGAAAGAGAGCTTTTTTGTGAGTAAATTGTGAATTAAGGGAACCCTAACCCTAACCCTAACCCTAACCTAAGTATTAACCATTTTATAATGATTGAGAGTGAGTGAGTGGAGTGTGTGTTAGTGGAGTGAGGAGAGTTTTCTATAATGATATGTTACATGTTGCATTAGGTCAAAATTTAATTGAATTAACACCAAAAATCACATTTTAGGATATGTATATGTTGCCACATATGCCATATCTGTTGCAATTTCTGCCCGAGAATTCAATGTTTTATCCAACAAAACGTGCATATGTTGCCACAGATAACACTTCAAGGATGAGTTAATCGATAAATTGAACAATTTAGCAATGGAAAAATGTAGAATTGGACCATATTTTAGTACTTTGGACCATAATTAAGCAACAAAAAGATGCTATAACACTTGGAACAACGATTTACAAGGGTGTTGTATAACTATATATCATATGGAATTACTTAGTCATTGTGTGATGAACTAGTGGTATGATATAGAATTGATGAAGGTTGTTGTATTAGACCATAATTTTGTACTTAGACATATTTTAGGACTATATATTAGAGTTACATGTTGCATTAGGTCAAAATTTAATTGAATTAACACCAAAAATCACATTTTAGGATATGCATATGTTGCCACATATGCCATATCTGTTGTAATTTCTGCCTGAGAATTCAACAATTTATCCAACAGAAGGTGCATATATTGCCACTGATGACACTTCAAGGATGGGTTAATCGATAAATTGAGCAATTTAGCAATGGAAAATGTAGAATTGGACCATAATTTAGTACTTTGGATCATAATTAAGAAATAAAAAGATGCTATAACACTTGGACAACGATTTACAAGGGTGTTATACAACTATCATATGGAATTACTTAGTCATTGTATGATGAACTAGTGGTATGATAGTATTTGTAAAAATAATTGATAAAATTGATGAATGTTGTTGTATTAGACCATAATTTTGTACTTAGACATGTTTTAGGACTATATATTAGTGTTACATGTTGCATTATGTCAAAATTTAATTGAATTAACACCAAAAATCACATTTTAGGATATGCATATGTTGCCACATATGCAATATCTGTTGCAATTTCTGCCTGAGAATTCAACAATTTATCCAACAGAACGTGCATATGTTCCAATAGATGACAGTTCAAGGATGAGTTAATCAATAAATTAAGCAATTTAGCAATGGAAAAATATAGAATTGGACCATATTTTAGTAATTTGGACCGTAATTAAGCAATAAAAAGTATTATAACACTTGGAACAACGATTTACATGGGTGTTATATAACTATCATATGGAATTACATGGTCATTGTATGATGAAATAGTGGTATGATAGTCTTTGTAAAAATAATTGATAGAATTGATGAAGGTTGTTGTATTCGACCATTATTTTGTACTTAGACATGTTTTAGGACTATATATTAGTGTTAGATGTTGCGTTAGGTCAAAATTTAATTGAATTAACACCAAAAATCACATTTTAGGATATGCATATGTTGCCACATATGTCATATATGTTGCAATTTCTGCTTGAGAATTCAATAATTTACCCAACAGAACGTGCATATGTTGCCACAAATGACACTTCAAGGATGGGTTAATCGCTAAATTGAGCAATTTAGCAATGGAAAAATGTCAAATTGGACAAAATGAGAACACTGAGTATAAACAGAAAAAAGGTCACCTTTTATAAAGAACAAATTCAAAAATCAGTACAGAATACAAAAAGGTCACATTTTTCTGCATGAGTGAGTTTGCAAGAAAATGTATATATGTTGTCACACAAGACAATTTAATTAATATCACACAGAAATTTAACTACTTCATCTAGTTCTAAATCACAACTACATAATTCACAACGAACATGATAGAATTGATGAACAGTGCAACAAATGAGTCTTTCTCCCAACAAATGAGGTTTTTGGCACCTTTCCACCTAAAAAACATCGCAACTTCTGTCTACATCTTCTGAGTTTTAGTGGCTCCGTTTTCTCATGTTGGCAATGAACATTAAGCCTTCTCTCATGGATTCACCGTCCTTGAAGATTGAAATTATGGCAAACGTATATGATGCACCAATGTGACCTCCATCTGCTGCTTGATTAATCATTCCCAATGCATTTGGATCGCTACGGTTGAAATAATAAAACTACAGAAGAAATAACAGATTTAAAAGGCAAAATACATTGATAGAAACGTGGATACATGCGAAAAACATTAAAAATTACCACACATTTTCTATATAAGGCTTTTAAATTCCCCGATACTCTGCACATTTCTGGAAAGAAGTGCATTTTCAAACAACTGACCAAGGGTTACACTGCCATATATATTTAGTAAAGTCGCCAACGTTACCTTTTGATATACAAAAGGTTCATTACCGACTTGATTGAGGACCCTGGAACTGAGAAATCAAATCAAATGGTTAGGAAATCAAATTAAAGAGCAAAAATCGATTAATACATGCATACCTTAATTTAACATTCATTAAATCTTTGAAGGAATAGGAAGCAATCATTTCAACGATATCAATTAGTAGTTCCCTCGGAAGGGATTCAATGTAGTTTTTTTTATTCTTAGTCATTTTTGAAGATTTTTTCTTCTTCCTTCCCATCTTGGAGAAAATTAAATGAAAGGACCTAAGTTGTGTTCTTCTTATATAATCTCAATGTAATGAATGTGAAAAGTTGCAACTTCTGAAGACGAAGAGACACTTTTGACTTTTGAAATGCAAGTACTTAATTTTTTGAGAAAAAGATAAAATATGAAGAATTGTAATTAATGAAGGAGGTTGTTGTATCCAACAGAACGTTCATATGTAGCCACATATGACATTTCAAGGATGGTCAAAATGAGAACACTATGGGGAAAAAAACAAATGTTTTTAGATTAAACATTTTATAAAGAACAAATTCAAAAATCAGTACAAAACACAAAAAGACCACCTTTTTCAACATGAACTTGCAAGTTATGTACATATGTTGCCACAGATGGAAATTTAATAAATACCACACAGTGGTATAAGGCAGAAATTTAACTACATAATCTAGTTCTAAATCACAACTACATAATTTACAACAAATATCATCTTCATCGTCACTTCCCTTGGGCCAATCATTCTTGCAAGTGATTTGCTCAGGTTGATGAACAATGCAACAAATGGGTCTTTCTCCCAACAAATGAGGTTCTGGCACCCACATTTCACCTACAACATATCGCAAATGTTGTCGACATCTTCTGACTTTTAGTGACTCCATTTATTTTATGTTGGCAATGAACATTAAGTCTTCTCTCATGGATTCACCGCCATTGAAGATTGAAATTATGGCAATCACATAGAATGCACCAATGTGGACACCGTCTGTTGCTTGATTAATCATTCTCAATGCATTTGGATCGTTATGATTGAAAAAATCAAACCACATAAGAAAAACACATATAAAAGGTAGAATACATTGATAAAAACGTGAATACATACAAAAAAAATTAAAAATTATCACATCTTTTCTGTATAAGGCTTCTAAATTCCCGATGCTCTGCACATTTCCAGGAAAGAAATGACTTTTTGAACTTTCACCGACCATCTACGATAAGCAAAGTTGACCAATGTTACCATTTGACATACAAAAGGTTCATTAGCGACTTGATTGAGGACCCTGGAACTGAGAAATCAAATTAAATGGTTAGGAAATCAAATTAAAGAGCGAAAATTGATTAATACATACATACCTTAATTTAACATTCATTAAATCTTTGAAGGAGTATGAAGTAATCCCTTCAACGATATCAATTAGTAGTTCCCTCCGAAAGGATTCAATGTAGTTTTTTTTACTCCTAGTCATTTTTGAAGATTTTTTCTGCTTCCTTCCCATCTTGGAGAAAATTAAATGAAAGGACCTAAGTTGTGTTCTTATATAGATATAATCCCAATGTAATGAAATTTAAAAGTTGCAACTTCTGAAAACGAAGGGAAGAGAAGAGAAGAGACAACTTTTGACTTTTCAAATGGAAGTACTTACTTTTTTTGAAAAAAGGGTAAAATATGAGGAGTTGTAATTAATTTTTTTCTTGAAAGTTGTTCCAATGACAATAATGATTGATTGTTCACACACCTTACACGTAATTATATATTAGAAATATGTTGGAACAGATGTGTTTTCTATTTTACTTTGAACACATAATTGACATATGTTGGAGCATATGTAATATTATGTTGTTAGATCTAACACATAATTAATATATGTTGGAACAGATGTGTTACTTTGTAGTACTTGTAATACATAATTGACATATGTTGGAACATATGCAATATTCTGTTGTAAAATCTAATACATAATTGTTATATGTTGGAACAGATGGAATATTTTGTTGTAAGTAGCAACATATAATTGTCATATGTTGTAACAGATGTATCAGTTCAAAATAAATCACACATTTTATATAAATAACATAACATAAGTTGATTCAAATTAAGATAAAAAGATAGGGAACATCAGCCTCCACTAAAAAAGATAGGGAACATCAGCCTCCACTAAAAAAGAACATTAATTAAAATTCAACAACACTTATGGAGCATTTCGATTTGGGCATGTAGTTCTTTTGTGGCCAAAGTCCCTACAAACGGAACACTTATTTTTTCTTGTTGGAAATGATTCACCAATGCCACGCCGTCACTTATATCTCCTTCTTCCAGGTTTGCTTGGATCAACATATGGAGGATGTATTTCTCTCTCTATGATATCCAAAGGGACAATCTAAGAATCTTCAGGTGGCATCGGGTGAATTTCCTCACAATATGCAATTATGTATTTTTCCACTGAATAATATGGAGAGGAGTACTCATAAATTTGATTTCCAAAATTGGCACCATATTGGGATCGAAGCGCTGTCATGGCATGTGGACAAGGTATTTTGTCCAACTCAAAAATTCTACAAGTACAAGTTCTTTTTTGTAGATCCACCGTAGCAACATCACCATGACCAGTGAAACTGAACTTGTAGTTAGCAATTTGATGAGCCAACAACTTGTTTTCCGCGTTGACATACTTTGATATGTCTTTTTCAATTGAAGGAACAAATCTATTTGCAGAGTTCACCAACTCCATAAAAGTGCAAGTCTCATGTTTATTTCATCAAATAGAGCGACAATGGAAAATTCTCTTTCAACATCAAACGTAGCATTCACTGACTCCGCGATGTTTGACGTCATAATGTTATATCTACACAACATAAAATAAAAATCAATCAAAACACATAAATTACAATAAACTCAAACGAGATGGTATAGACAATAATGTACCTATTTCCTGGGCAAAATGCCTTGCTCCATTTGTGGAATCCAATACGTTCAAGAGTTTCAGCTGCCTTTGGTACCAACTCTCTTATTTGATTGAAATGGTCATTGAACTCACATCTATTGTACGCCTTTGCTGCTTTATAAAAATGGGACACTACCTTTGAATTGTGAAAGTCATTTCGAATATTTTTTTCAAGGTGTCTCATGCAAGAACCATAATGAGATGCATGGTAGATAGTCAAAACCATCTTTTGAATACTTGAATGCCTATCCGAAACAATGTGCAACTCATCAGTATCATCTACAAAGCTTCATATATTTTGAAAATAAATATATGAGGCATCGCATTCCTTGTCCACAACACAGAAAGCCACTGGAAATATATGATTCTCAGCATCTTGTGCCATTGCCGATAGCAAAACTCCTTCATATTTGCTCCTCAAGAATTTCCCATCAACGGCTATTACTTTTCTCATTTCTTGAAAACCAAATATCCAAGAGGCATATGATACAAATAAATACTTGAACCTCCCATTTTCATCGAGCGACAATGTCGTCTTGCTTCCTGGATTCGCAACTTCAAGAATATAATGGTACGCATTAAGCATTGCATACTCGTGCTCATCTGTTCCCCTAACATTAGACTTAGCATGTTTCATGCCCTTATAAATCTTCCAATTGCTTTCCTTACAACCCAATTTTGTGCGAAGTTGATTTGACATATCTCTTGTGGATGGGCCTTTACCATTGGGAAACCTATTTTCAAAGTACTTGCCTATGACTTTTATCGTGGCATGTGGATTATGGCTTGTAAGATGCTTTGAACCACACATATGGTACTTTTCATAGATTCTAATAACAAACTTGTCGCTACTTGTAAATTTCACAGCCCTCAGCCACCAATTGCACTCTAGATATGAACATTTAAAAGAAAACACATTACGAGAATTGATCACCTTTTTCAGTGTAAAGTTTTTTTCAAGCAAGCAATTTTCAATGAATTTGCTAGTTCTTCCTTGTTCTTGAATGTCATTTCCTTATAAAAATTGGTTTCATCATCTCGAACATTATTCACACATGATGATTGACAAGAAGCTGGATTGTTGCTGCCAACAATAGGTGTACGAGGATTGTTGCTCTCAAAGTCCGGCACTTCATCTTTTCCAATTTCATCATCGTGATTATTCATGTCCACAACATCAAATTCATCATTTAAAAAATCGTGTTGGTCTTCTTCTAGCTTATGATCCTCCTCGATAGGAGTTTCATCCATGTAGACTCTTAAAATGGGTCTCACTGCTCCTCCCAAATGAACAAACAAACTAGGCTGATCAGTTATTTTAAAAGGTAAGACCTTCACATTATGAAAAAACTGAGAATGTAACTCATGAAAACATCTTTCGGTTGACAATTGAATCCACATTTTTGGATGACTAAATTCACAAAATCATCATACAAAAAAAAAAATCGACAGTCATTCCTACCAACCCTCCCCGTTTCTTACCATCCTTCCAATGCCAAATGTATCAATTTTTCTTCTCAACCCATTCACCACGACAATCAACCCCTACAAATAATCCCTCCATTTATTGTACCTGAAGAAATGAATTAAAAAAATAATTAGTGCTAATGAAGAAATGTGTAAGTCATATGTTGTAACATATGACTATTCTATTGCGAAATGTAAGTCATATGTTGCTACATATAACTGTACTGTTGTGACAAATAAATCACATGTTTGAACATGTGTAATTCATATGTTGCAACATATGACTATTCTATTGCGACATGTAAGTTATATGTTGATACATATAACTATTATGTTGCGTCACATAAATCACATGTTGTAACAAAATGTGTAAGTCATATGTTGCAACATATGACTATTCTATTGCGACATATAAGTCATATATTGCTACATATAACTATTTCGTTGTGACAAATAAATAATATGTTGCAACATATGATTATTATATTGCGACATGTAAGTCATATATTGCTACATGTAACTATTATGTTGCGACACATAAATCACATATTGTAACAAAATGTGTAAGTCATATGTTGTAACATATCACTATTTTGTTGCGACATATAAATCATATGTTGCTACATATAACTATTCTGTTGTGACAAATAAATCACATGTTACAACATATGGCTATTATGTTGCTACATGTAAGTAAGTTATATGTTGCAACATATGTCTATTCTGTTGCGATTGAAATAACCCTTTTGTTGCAACATAAGACTATAATATGTTCCAATGGTCAATTGTTGCAACATATATAGCCATTTGTTGGAAATGCGAATGTAAATTATTGAAAAAATTGCAGGTTATACTCAGATGATGATGAATGATTCAAACAACTATTAATTTTACTTAACAAAACAATGGTGTGTGAACACAACCACTTATGAAGTAATTTTAATTGATACAGAACGAAATCTAGTCCACTGATTAGATTAGCTAAATCTGATTCAAGAAGAAGAAAATAAGAAGAAGAAGAAGAAGCTCAAGGACTAGCAGCCAAGACCAACAATGTACGAAGAGCTTTTATTTCCCCTTTTGGTACAACTCGCTGGTGGCTTCCCTCCAGTTTTGGTTTCCATCAAAATTGGTTAAATTAGATTTTAGTCATTACTCTTTTACCCCTCATTTAATTCAATGGACCAAACTGCCTACTTATAAACTTGAGGGTAATTCCACAATCATTAATCCTTAATCACATAATTGTCACCTACACTCAATAATTAAGACTTATGTCACCACCATTTTATTTTGACACCTTTTTGTCAATTATAATTCGAAGTCCCCTTTTACTCTTACACCACACTATCGTTTCGAAATTACAAACAAAGAGCTCGTTATTGGTCTGGGCTCCATAAAATATAAAATTTTACAAAACTCTTCTTTCTTCTTATTACGGTATTACCCATATCATTTATTATTGGTTCAATATTGACCGCTTTATGACATACTAGTTTCACGGCACGTGCATTGCATGTATATATCGTATCATATAGTATATTATGTTGTAAAATAGAATTATTATTACTAAATTAAAGTTCTTTAGTAAATAATTATAATTGAGAGAACATAGGACAATTGTTTTTAAATGATTAAGACAGATTGTCATAGAGTTAGAAGGTGTTTGGATTGACTTAAAAGTTGGTCAAACCTACTTTTAAGTCAATTTTTTACTTCTGAAAGTGTTTGACAAAAATAAAAATGATTTAAAATAAGTTACAAAGTGTTAGACAAGGTTTAAAATAAGTTTAAATGACTTAAAATAAGTTAAAAATAAAAAATAGGTCTTCCCCTACTTTTTATTTTTTGACTTAAAAATCATTTCAGTTTGACATTTTATTTTTGACTTAAAAACTACATTTTAAGCCAATCCAAACAAGCTCTTACTTGTTTTTTTAGATCAAAATGACCAGAGATCGTTGAGACATTTCAAAATACATTCAAAGTTTAAATATGGGTAGAAAGTGACATTTCTTTTGTAGTATTATTTTTTGCATCACTCACTTTTGTAAACAAATTTGACCAACAAAATAGAAAAAAATATCAATATAAAAGAGGTCACGATAGCATTTCCTCTTGAGGTTATGACCGTAAATGATGGACACCATTTAAGTACAATTTTTCTCTTAAATATTCATACTTGGAATTTAGAATGTGCATGACACTAATAACAATTACCATAAATATTTCAATATTTTATCTCTATACATAATATATATATATATATATATATATATTTACAAAATATTATTGCTTAATTAATATTTGAGTTGTAAGGCTATCATAGAGAGGTAATTTTACAAAAAAAAATGTACTTCTTTAGTGAATGTCAACATTTTTATGAGTAGAATTTTATGGAGACAAAAAATATAACATCAAAAATTAGTTCTAAATAAAATTAGGTTGTTACAGTGAAATGTTGTTATAATTACGAATGATGGTCAAATAGAGGTTTGAGTGTATGTCAAATACTTAGCTTGACCAATTCTCTATCTTAGATATATATATATATATATATATATATATATATATTTCAATAGCATAATTTAATGTTAATATATGAACAAAATCACTTATGGAAGAAAACATTTTATTTCTTTAAGTTTCTATCTTATCTTTGTAAATTGTAGTCTTTTCTTTATGCCGCATACATATCATATAATTGTTGTCTAATAAAAGTATCTAATATCTTATAGAAGTTATATGTTGATATAAAACCTAAACTATTTCAATTAAAAAAATTATAGATGAATAAAATTTGAAGTATTGTTTTAATTTGATTTAAGATCATTTTACGATCAATTACTATTTTCTTATCTATTTGTATATAGCCTAGCAATCAATGTATCTTGTGATATAATATTTTCTCAGATTAAAATGAACACAAAATAATAGGAAATTCATACTTAAAATTTTTTTATAGTCAATATCAACATAAAAAAAGAAAAAAATATATGGAACAATTCATAGCCAATGAAAAAGGAAGACAAAAATATTTGTCCATGCTATATTCACTCTAGTATTCCATTTGATTGAAATCTCGTCTCCAACACTTTACTTTCTCCATTCATTTTTACTTACATATCTATTAAAAATTAATTATTATCATGGCTACATTTTCATATTATAAATAAAAGGAAAAATCTATTTTTGAAATAATGGGCTTAACATCAAAACTAACAATTTAATGGACTATGCAGATACATGTTGTTTTAGCAAAATTAGGAAGAAACTCCTTTGCCTGAGGGTAAAAGAATTAAAAAAATAAAATAAAGAAGTAGTATCTTACCCCAATCATGTGCCTTTTTTCGTATTTGCTTATTATTATTGTCTTTTTTATAACTTGATCTATTAATTTTATAAAAAATAATCCATAATGTGTGTACTCGTCATTGCTCACTCATTATGTGAACACTAATTATTAAATTCTCCCTCGAATGAAAACACAAAAGAAATTAATTAAAGAAACAAAACAAGAAAAAAAAATGAAAATCCCTATGCACTATTTATAGAAGTTTTCTGTGTGAAGCAAAGTTTACAGTTAATTACACATTTCTATGTTTTCTTCTTTAATAGAAAGTCAATTCCTAAATTTCAATGCTAAAAATTTTGGCGAAACATATCAATGGATAGGGGATGAATCATTTACGAAAATTTTAAATGATCTCAAATTGTCACAGAAAAAGACCCCCAAGAATTTGTAAGGAGTGAATGACTGTTATTTATGAACGACGAAATATGAAAGTATGTATGTGATGAAAATCGTAAGAGAAACATACAAGTGTGAATTGATGAATGATTTGCTACAATTTGTTCACCAACTCTTTCTTATGTGGTACCTCGAATTTCATTGAGTTTCGAACTTAATCATTTGTTGCAAATAACACTTAAGAAGAAGAAGAGTAGAAAACTTTGAAAAATCGTAGTTTAAAAGTGAGAGGAAACTCATTTATTTATAGCTAACGAATAGTTGTATGAATAGGTACTAATTATTCCTTATCAGAAAAGTCACATCCCTTCAAAAAGTCATTGTTCATCGAAAAAGATACAACTCATTAGAAAAAGTCACAACTCATCGAAAATGTCACAACCGTCAAAAAAGTCTCAACCATTCGGAAAGATCACAAGCCTTTAATATGAAAAAGTATCTACTTTTAATATAATACAATTAATTAAATAAATAAATTGAGTATTTTTAAGTGGCGTATTATAGTAATTCAACATTCAAATTTGGTAGTATAAATGCGTTTAAGGTAGTATAGAATATATATAGAAGATATAGATAATCAATTAAATAATTTTAATATTTGCTTTAAATATATAGCGAATATTTATTGGTTACATTTTAAATTAGTTAAAATTATTGGGAAAATTATATGCCTAAGCAAATATATACTAGTTAATTATTTAACATAGTTATAGTTTGAAGAAATTTCTTTTCGCCACTAAAATACAATTATATTTACATGGACCACGTCCATAATTTATATAATTCAGTTCCCAATTGTATAAATGTAGAATTTGTATATGCTTACCTTATTTATATACAATTTTTTTTGAAACATTTGATTTGTATAAGTTATGAAAAAATCATAACTACATATTTCATAATTTGTATATAATTATCCGGTTTGTATATGATTTGTTGATGCATTTGATTTGTAAAGTTTATGATAAATTCGTAAATGTATAAATACAAAATTTGTATATATATATCATGTTTGAATATTTGGCAAGCAAAATATACGAGGGAAAGTACCCATAACAAACCAAACTATAGTTATAGAGCGTAATTAGGCAAACTGTAACTAAAGAGGCTTATTAAATTTAATCTCTTTATTATTTATGAAATTTCCTCTGGATGCAGTTTATTACAGAAAATGCATGGTGTTTTTCCAACTCTTCTTTTCAAGATGAAGAAATCTCTCTACTAGCTTTCACAATTTTTTAAAGCTTTTTGTATTCGTAGTTGATCGATGACATAAAATTCTTGTTACTATAATAATTTATAATATTTTATTATAAAATATACAACTTTTTTGTTTTTTTCTTTACCCCTCATTATGAATAATGCTTTTGCTAATTGGACTTAGGAATTTTTCAGTTATTTATTTTTGCAATTGGTCATATTTTATATATCTACCATGCGAAGCAGCTCAGTTTTTGGGTTAAGTTAGGTTGGGGTGAACATAGTTAATTTGGATCGATTATAATTAGGAATGAGCGGTTTTGTTATTAAGTAATTTTTGGTGTATCTTGTATTTGCTGCATACTACACCAACATAATTTAAAATATAATCAATAGATGGTCGGCACATATTTTAAAAAATTATTTAAATGATTGTCGACAACAAAAATGGTCAACATTAGACCCAAAGGTGGATGACAAAGGTGTTTGGGAGCCAATAGATGAACGGAGGAAAGCTTTGTACCACTTTCATTAATTCGAAGGTATTTTAAACCCTTTTCTTTTTCTAAATGGTTATTGAAGTTTTGAAAATTATTGTAAGTATCATTTTTATTTTATTTAATATAAAAATATCACTTAAATTTTATTATTTTCCTCGAAAAATACTAAACACTTTAGTCCATGTCATTAGAGCCTTTTTAAATAATAAATTTACTTAACTAAAATTGTTATCTTATTCTTTGTTTTTAAATGAATAGATTAGTTTATCAAGAAGTAATTTGCATGTTTAAGTTCCGATACATAAACTTTATATTATTTTCCGAAATAGTTACTTATGTTTTGAAAATTGCCTACACTAATCACTTTAATTTTTTTAAAAGATGTTGATATCACTCACTTATCATTATTTTTCTCAAAAAGTATTAAATACAGTTAACGTCTCCTCTAAATACCTCAAACGTCTCCTTTTATACGAATTTCACACCCTAATTATCACAATCTATGTATTAGGGATCATATAGCGGACTTTAACTACTTGTGATTCAAGCATGATAGTAGTAATTGTTGTCTTAATATTTACAGTTTCTCCTTCTTCTTTCTCCTTCTAAAAGATATTTCATGTATCTACTGTTTACTCTGGAATCAGTACATTATTTATGATTTGTGAACCCGGCAAGTGTGTGAAGGCTGAGAGATTCTATAGGATTATGTGGAAGTTGTTTAAGATGATAATTATAATGGGAGTGAATAGAATTACCAAAATCTAAGTAGATTTTGAGCATGACAAGTTTACTACTTTGTGGAAACGAGTTCAAGTATGGTTTTGTGAGGAATTTGTAAGTTAAACGTCTTTTGATAGATCTGACACATAATAGGTCACAATTTTTATGAACAATGCTAGCTTGTAACCTTGTGTGTTATCCTTCAGAAATTCGGTGCCATGGTATTTGTGGTTCTCTTGACCAGATATCTGTGATCTAATACTCTTGGTGAACTTTTAAAAATTCATCCCAGATGTCGATTATGAATATGTGTTTTGTACCATAAGAACAAACCAGTATTACTATTACTTGGATATATTAGCTTGAATAAGGAGTTCCAAACTTGTTCACTAGTCTAGCTTTTTCTCTTTTTCCTTATTGCTGCAATACTGCAATATATTGTTAAACGACGCCTAGGGTTCATAACTGAAAGGATCAATAAGGTGTTGAGCCTTTATAATTGTGAGCGGTGCATACACTCCTAAATGATCAGGGATTAACAATGATGGAAATTTTCGGGGTTGGAATTTTTTCTTTTAAATTGGAAAGGAGCATGTACTCCTGGAAAATAAGGGAGTAAAAATGAAGAAAAATTTCATGGTTTAGATTTCGGTATTTAAAATGGGGAATTCTAAAACTGGTTCATGGAAAGAGGAAGCTAGTTTGTGGCTCCAATGGTCATGAGTATTTCTAAAAGTAACAAGCTAAGGTGGATTATGGACAGTAATTTGGTCTAATAGTCTAACACTCCTGTTGTTCAGTTGTCCAGATTCCATATGGATGGATTCCCATGTTAAATTCTGTCTGCAATTTAGACCTGAAAAATAAAGAGAAATCCTAAAATTAAGTTTCTTTTGAGATAAACTTTGAATTAAATGTTGAAAGGACAACAACTTTATAATGATATTATGGTTAGTTTGTCTTTCCCATGGGAGAGTATAAGGCGCTTTGCATTTATAAATAGGGAATAGGGAATAGGGAGCAATAGACAAAATATAAGTAGGCTTGACTTTCTCCTGAAGAAGTCTCCAACCGTTTTGTCAATACTTTCCCGTCTTATTCAATTTCATTTGATATCATACAAGTATGATTTAGGATGTCACCTAAGTGAATTCTATAAATTTCTTAAGCAAGTTCCGCTACATGTGATATGCTCCTTTTTTTCATATAGTGAATCAATTCTTTTATAGACATAGAAGAAATTGAATAGTTTGTATCTGATCATATAGAGGGAACTATTTAATGGGCTTTTATGTTCTCTTTTCATCCCTTTTTGGCATACAAATGAATATTTGGTACCTTGACCTCTCTTTTTGTGTAGGAGGTCTATTAATATGATTTTCTTTCCTGCTTTCTTTTCCTGTTTAACTTTTACTGTGAGGTATTTTGCTTTCTGTCTGGCTTTTCAAAGTCATAATAGTCAATGTTTTCCTGGATATCTCAGTAACTTGCCTTCAGATGCTCTGCTTAATGAGCTAGCAAATGAAAAGCCAAATTTTGTCACTTTAGTTAGCTTGGTGGGGGAATGTACTCTGTCAGGCCCCGAGCCTAAATCCTGGGCGGGACAGGCACCCGGAGACCATTGCTGGTCCCAAGCGAACCCTTGGCCTGGCTTTCTTAACTCAGCAGAACGGTCATAAAACAAACCAACTGATAAAAATATGGCCAAAAAGGCAACTCGAGTCTCAAGATAGAATACTATATTTATACATATATGAGAGACTCAATACTAACTGACTGACTGTCTATGAAGCCTCTATAATACTGAGATGGATGTTGGGACAGACCCCACAACATCCTAATAAAACAAAATTAAGAGACAAAATAATCGGGTCCTCCGGAAAGCAAGGAGGCTCACCACTGACTCTGGAGTTCTCAACTGGATCAACAGTGTGCTGGATGCTGATCCTGGGTACCTGCGTCTACATCATAATAAGATGCAGGCCAACTGGCATCACTACATGGAATGTACGAGTATGCGAGCTAGAAAGCTAAACCACAACTTAATCTTGAAAAGAGTGCAAGAGAACACTTACCTTGGCTCTGTTCGACTCATGAATAACTGAACTCAATATATAAAGCAATAAGACACATGCAATATATAAAGCTTGTAAAACAGTGTAAACAACTTAGTTCGTTAATGATAAAACAATAACAAACTCAACTTTACTTATATAAAAGTAATATAACTTTAGTGGGAGATTCTTTAACCGACAACCACCACTATGAGCCCTAGTGGTGATACAACGTTTTACCTCACGTTGCCCAAGGACCATCATATACCTTGTCGTGATATAGGACCTTACTTTAACTTAGTGGATACACTAGCTTAATCTTACGTGATCATCTAAAAAGAATGACTCGTTAATTCCCATGTTTGGCTACATGGTTCTTATGGAGAGTTGAGTTAAAATGAACTCGCGTCCCCAATTCGGTGCTCAATACTACTCCCAAAATACTTTAGCTCATAAGTGTTTAAAACACATATTTCTTTAGTTTGAGATAATTGCTCAAAACTTAGCCCAAAGGCTCTTTTGGAAAACATGTTTCCCCTCTTACTCAAATGTAAAAACATTTATAAACTTCTTTGGGAATACTTAGTTCCCTAATAGCTTTTGAGAAATGAACTCAACTTTAAACTCTTGACTTAACTTGAAACTTGATACTCTTTACTTGACTTGAAACTTGAACCTTATAACGAATTTAAAACGTTCAATAAAGACTCTTGAACAACTTTGAAAACTTGATTTGACTTACTTCTTAACTTCTAGACTAGACTTCTAACTTCACTTGACTTTGATCCGAACTCGCCTTGAATTGGATTATGGATTCAAGGTATATGATCACACATTTATGGATGAGTTCTTGACGTTTAGACGTACCTTAGAGTGTTGGAAACAACTATGAAACATAGGTACAATGCCAAGGAACATGCATGCAAAAGTGGGGAATGAATGGGAAAGGTTGGCGTCCTTGGCGCTCTGAGAAGCACGGGGAGCCAGACCACAAAGCTCAGAACGGGCCTGCTGGCGCTCTGCTAGGTGCACCGCCCCAAGGACTGGACTTCAGAGTCCCTTTTGGGGGGCGCTGGCAGGCGTGACGCGCCACCCCTTTTCCCCGAAAACTCGACTTTTCTTCCTCCTTTATCCAACTCTAAACCACCCTAACTTCAAGGGTTTCAACTCCCAACACTAAGAATCATAAAATCCCTCAACATACAAGAGATTCATCTAAAAAACACTACCAAATCATGTACTAAACCAACAAGAACTTCAACAACACAACCAATCTTTTCTCGGAAATAAAACGAGTTTGGCGTGTAGGGAAAAGAGCCAACGCAACACTATGAACTCACATACCTATTAGTGATCACCCCTGACGATATCCACGACGATCTTTGACGAAACCTTGCTTGATCTTCTCTTTCTCCTCTTCTTCTCCTCTTCACTCACAAACCCTCGCTCTCACTCTTTTAAAAAGGGAAGAACTGATCAAAAAAATCAGTCTAACACACTAATAGAACCAAAAGAATTGGTTAGGGAAAAGACCAAAATACCCTTAAAATTTTCGGAGTAATTTCCCTGCCAACTGCCCAACTTCCAAAGGGCATAACTCATTCATACGAACTCGAAATCGAGCAAACTCGGTGGCATTGGAAAGCTCATTCCACGAGCTTCGCAAACATAACTGGAACTACACATAATTCATCCTGAGTTAGGAGTTATGACTGTTCAAAGTTGGCCAAAAACTCATTTGTTTTTCCCATACTTAACAAATTTCCAGATTTTTGAATTCTTTCCAAGAATGACTATTTCCACTTCTAAGCCTCTTCATAGATATTTCAAATTGCCGGATGTTACAATATCTCCCCCTTGGGAACATTCGTCCTCGAATGAGGTTACTCTTACTAGGCTAAGGGTGTAACATCAACTCAAACACCCAACAAACAATCATGCAAACACAACAACAACAACAACATGCTCATTATAAGTTAAAGAGCACTAAGAAGGAAATTGATACCTTAATTTGCATTTTCCCCGAATTCAAAGAGACGTGGATATCTCTTCTTCATGTCCTCTTGGCTTTCCAAGTAGCTTCCTCAACAAATTGGTTCCTCCAAAGGACCTTGATTGATGCTACATCTTTCGTTCTCAATCTACGAACTTGGTGATCTAAAATCTGAACAGGAATCTCCTCATAAGATAAGTTATCCTTGATCCTAATACTTTCAGTTGGTAGGATCAATGAAGGATCGCATATGCACTTCTTCAACATGGAGATGTGGAATACCAGATGAACCATTGCTAGTTCCTGTGGTAGCTCCAACTCATAAGAAACATTGCTAATTCTTTTGGCTATGCGGTAAGGTCCAATATACCGGGGACTAAGTTTCCCCTTCTTACCAAACCTCATAACCCCCTTCATGGGTAAAACTTTCAAATATACCCAATCATCTACTTCAAACTCTAACGCCCTTCTCCTAACATCAGTGTAGGATTTCTGGCGACTCTGTGTCGTCTTCAACCTCTCTTGAATCACTTTCACATTCTCCATAGCTTGGTGAACTAAATCTGGTCCTATCAACTGTGCTTCACCAACTTCAAACCATCCAATAAGAGATATACATCTTCTCCCATAAAGAGCTTCATATAGAGCCATGTGGATGCTAGAGTGATAGCTGTTGTTCTAGGCAAACTCAATGAGAGGTAAGTGATCATCCCAATTACCTTTGAAATCGATCACACAAGCCCTCAACATATCTTCCAAAGTCTGAATAGCGCGCTCTGCTTGCCCATCAGTCTGAGGATAAAAGGCAGTACTTAAGTTTACCTTTGAACCCAAGCCTTTCTGAAAAGATTTCCAGAACTTTGCAGTAAACTGTGCACCTCTATTTGAAATAATGGAGACCGGGACTCCATGAAGTCTCACTATCTCTTGAATATATAACTTGGCATAATCTTCTACTGAATGGGTAGTCTTTACCGGTAGAAAATGAGCTCACTTTGTCATTCTGTCGACAATCACCCAAATAGAATCATGTTGTCTGCGAGACCCTGGCAACCTTGTGATGAAATCCATATTGATCATCTCCCACTTCCATTTCGGAAGTTCTATCTTCTGAGCTAAACCACTGGGCCTTTGGTGCTCGACTTTCACTTGTTGGCAATTTGGACACTTAGCAACAAACTCTGCAATGCCCTTCTTCATGCCATTCCACCAATAAACTTCTCTCAAGTCACGATACATCTTTGTAGAACCCGGATGAATGGAATATCTGAAGCTATGAGCTTCCTCCATAATCCTCTTTTGGAGTCCATTTACCATAGGTACACACAATCTACCTTGATACCTCAAAACACCATCTTCCCCTTGTTCAAAAGCTAATACTCTTTGCTTTTGAACATTTGCCTTTAACTCAAGAAAAATGGGATCTGGATCTTGTTTCTCTTTCACTTCTGACATTAATGATGACTCGACCCTGCTCGTCACTTCTATTCCTCCTTTTACGGAGTCTATAAGGCTGACTCCTAGGCGTGCCAGTCTGTGCACATCTTGTGCTAACTCTCTCTTTTCTTCTTCAACATGGGCGGTCTACCCATAGACAAACTGCTTAAAGAATCAACAACAACATTAGCCTTACCTGGGTGGTAAAGGATACTCAGGTCATAATCCTTGAATAATTCTAACCACCTCCTCTACCTGAGATTAAGCTCTTTCTGAGTAAACACATATTGAAGACTCTTGTTATCAGTGAACACATCAACATGCACACCATACAAGTAATGACGCCATATCTTCAAAGAAAATACTACGACAGCTAACTCTAAGTCATGGGTTGGGTAGTTCTTCTCATGAACCTTCAACTGTCTAGAGGCATAAGCTATAACCTTGCCATTCTGCATTAAGACACAACTCAAACTAACTCTAGATGCATCACAATACACCACAAAACCTTGAGTACCTTCTGGTAAGGTCAAAACTGGAGCAGTAATCAACCTGTTTTTCAATTCCTGAAAGTTTTTCTCACAAGCTTCAAACCATTGAATTTCACTGTCTTCTGAGTCAACCTGGTCAAAGGAGATGCAATAGACGAGAAACCTTCTACAAACCTTCTATAATAGCCAGCTAAACTCAAGAAACTCCTAATTTCAGTTGGAGACGTGGGTCTAGGCCAATTTTGCACTGCCTCAATTTTCCGAGTATCAACTTTAATTCCATCAACAGACACAATGTGGCCTAGGAATGCCACAGACTCAAGACAAAACTCACACTTAGAGAACTTGGCATACAACTCTTATCTTTCAAAGTTTGAAGAACTATTCTGAGATGACTAGCATGATCTTCTTCATTCCTTGAATAGATTAGTATGTCATCAATGAAGACGATAACAAACATATCTAAATAAGGTTTGAAGACTCTATTCATAAGGTCCATGAAAGCTGCCGGTGCATTGGTCAAACCAAAGGACATGACTTAAAACTCATAATGACCATATCTGGTTCTGAAAGCTGTCTTTGAAATGTCACATTCCCTTACTCTTAATTGATGATAGCCTAATCTGAGGTCAATTTTTGAAAAACAAGTGGCACCCTGAAGCTGATCGAAAAGATCATCAATCCTCGGAGGAGGGTACTTATTCTAGATGGTAACCTTATTCAGCTGGCGGTAGTCTATACACATTCTAAGGGAATCTTCTTTCTTTCTCACAAACAAGACCAGAGAGCCCCAAGGTGAGGCACTTGGTCGAATGAAACCCTTATCTAGGAGATCTTTCAGCTGCTCTTTCAACTCTTTCAACTTTATTGGTGCCATTCTATAAGGCGGAATAGATATAGGACGAGTATCTGGAATGAGATGTACGCTGAAATCTATTTCTCTCTCAGGAAGAATTCCGGGTAGATCATCAGGAAAAACTTCTGGAAACTCTCTTAATATAGGAACTGACTGAAAAGGAGGCATCTCAACACTAGAGTCATTAACTCGGACTAAGTGATAGATACAACCCTTTGAAACTAACTTTCTCGCCTTAAGGTACGAAATGAAATGACCCTTAGGCACTGCTGAGCTACTACTCCACTCTATGACTGGCTCATTCGAAAACTGAAACTTGACCACTCGGGTTCTACAATCTAATGATGCATAACAGGCATGAAGCCAATCCATACCTAAAATGACATCGAAATCTACCATGTCTAACTCAACCAAATCAGCCATGGTCCTCTTGTGATTGATACTAACGGACAATCACGATAAACTCTTTCTGCTATAATAGACTCCCTCAACAGGTGTAGAAACACAAAAGGGTTCACAAAGTCTTTCTGGAAGAACATCAAACTTATTTGCAACATAAGGAGTTACAAAAGATGAACTTGCTCCTGGATTTAACAAAGCATACACATCAAAAGCAAAGACTTTGATCATACCAGTGACAACATTTGGAGAGTTCTCTTGCCCATGGTGACTGGTGATTGCATAGAGGCGGTTTGCTCTTCCGCCGGTACTAGAAGTAGCTCCTCTAGGTATCGTCCTGTCTGGGGGAGCAACTGATGAAGATTGGGCCCTACTGCCCAGATTTCCACTACCTTGCTTATTCTTAAGGCACTCTTTCATGAAGTGACCCTCTTGTCCACACTTAAAACACCCTGTCTGGCCATCACGACATTTACCGGAGGTGGGTTCTGCCACACCTAGCACATGCAGGAATCAAACTACCTCCTTGTGCCACACTACCCGAAGACTGTGCTGGTCTAGCCTTGAAATCCTTCGAATTCTGGCCATTAAATTCACCTTTGTATCTGGGTGCAGGTGCTCTAGCAGATGATGAAGCAGGTCCATTTTGCCTTTGCTGAAAGGATGAACGGTTCGCATTACCTTTCTGCTGCCTTGCCTCATTACCGGTCTTCGCTATCTTATTTTTGAACTCTTCTCTGTCCCTCAGCTTCTCTTCCTCAACCTGCTGCACATAGACCATCAACCTAGATATGTCCATGTCCCCAATAAGCATTGCAGCCCTACCTTCCTTACTTGACAACCGAGACAGCCCAGCAACAAACAAACTCATTCTATTGCTCATGTCCGCAACCATCTCCGGAGCATAGTGGGATAGTTGTGTGAACTTCAAATTGTACTAATGAACACTCAAAGACTCCTGCTTAAGTGTGAGGAACTCATGTACCTTGGTCTCTTTCAATTCTCGGGGAAAGAAACGCCCCAAGAAAGCTTCCTCAAAACAGGCCCAACTCACAGGTGGTGCATTCTCAGCTCTGCCCCCTTTCCACGGGTCAAACCAAGTTCTAGTAACATCCTTCAATTGATACGCAGCTAGTTCAACCCGCTCAATATCTGCCACATGCATCACATCAAAAATCTTCTTCAACTCCTCAATGAAGTTCTCTGGATCCTCAGTAGTGCTCGAACCCATGAAACTCAGAGGATTCCTCCCCAAGAACTCACGAATCCTTGAAGTGTCAGCTCCTTCATGTCAAGCTCCCCTTTCCTCACCAATCTGATTAGTTACAGCTTGACTCAGAATTCTAATTATCTCTCTGAACTCGGCATTCGAAGCTTCCCCTTGATGTTGCACTCCCGATGCATAAGGTAACTCTTGCTCCTCCACATAACGTCTAGGAAGATGCCCTCTGCCAACTCTTCGTGGAGGCATGATTATCTGAAACACGCACAAGCATGAATTAGAAAGAAATTTTTTAGAGATCAACTCTAACGCACGAGATGAGTGTGAAAGAAATCAGAAATCATTCTAAATGTTGCAGCCTACCAATTATAGATATGGTGCGCTTCACACCGATAACTAGGACTCTACAGACATAGCTTCATAGACTCCCTGGGACTCTTGAACTCTGAGCTTTGATACCAAGTTTGTCACGCCTCGAGCCTACACCCTGGGCGAGACCGGCACCCGGAGACCATTATTGGCCCCAAGCGAACCCTTGGCCTGGCTTTCTTAACTCAGCAGAACCCTAACTCATCAGAATAACTCAATGCAATGAACGGTCATAAAACAAACCAACTAAAAAAATCTGGCCAAAAAGGCAACTCAAGTCTCAAGATAGAATACTATATATATACATAGATGAGAGACTCAATACTAACTGACTGACTGTATATGAAGCCTCTATAATACTGAGATGGATGTTGGGACAAACCCCGCAACATCTTAATAAAACAAAATTAAGAGACAAAATAATCGGGTCCTCCGGAAAGCAAGGAGGCTCACCACTAACTCTGGAGTGCTCAACTGGATCAACGGTTTGCTGGATGCTGATCCTGGGTACCTGCGTCTGCATCATAATAAGATGCAGGCCAACTGGCATCAGTACATGGAATGTACGAGTATGCGAGCTGGAAAGCTAAAGCACAACATAAGCTTGAAAAGAGTGCAAGAGAACACTTACCTTGGCTCTGTTCGACTCATGAATAACTGAACTCAATATATAAAGCAATAAGACACATGCAATATATAAAGCTTGTAAAACAGTGTAAACAACTTAGCTCGTTAATGATAAAACAATAACAAACTCAACTTTACTTATATAAAAGTAATATAACTTTAGTGAGAGATTCTTTAACCGACAACCACCACTATGAGCCCTAGTAGTGATACAACGTTTTACCTCACATTGCCTAAGGACCATCATATACCTTGCCGTGATATAGGACCTTACTTTAACTTAGTGGATCCACTAGCTTAATCTTACGTGATCATCTAAAAAGAATGACCCGTTAATTCCCATGTTTGGCTACATGGTTCTTATGGAGAGTTGAGTTAATATGACCTCGCGTCCCCAATTCGGTGCTCAATACTACTCCCAAAATACTTTAGCTCATAAGTGTTCGAAACACATCTTTCTTGAGTTTGAGATAATTGCTCAAAACTTAGCCCAAAGGCTCTTTTGGAATACATGTTTCCCCTCTTACTCAAATATAAAAACATTTATAAACTTCTTTAGGAATACTTAGTTCCCTAATAGCTTTTGAGGAATGAACTCAACTTTAAACTCTTGACTTAACTTGAAACTTGATACTCTTTACTTGACTTGAAACTTGAACCTTAAAACGAAGTTAAAAAGTTCAATAGAGACTCTTGAACAACTTTGAAAACTTGATTTGACTTACTTCTTAACTTCTAGACTTGACTTCTAACTTCACTTGACTTTGATCCGAACTCGCCTTATATTGGATTATGGATTCAAGGTATATGATCACATGTTTATGGATGAGTTCTTGACGTTTAGACGTACCTTGGAGTGTTGGAAACAATTATAAAATATAGGTACAATGCCAAGGAACATGCATGCAAAAGTGGGAAATGATTGGGAAATGTTGGCGTTCTTGGCGCTCTGAGAGGCGCGGGGCGCCAGACCACAAAGCTCAGAAGGGGCCTGCTGGCGCTCTGCTAGGTTCGCCGCCCCAAGGGTTGGACTTAAGAGTCCCTTTTGGGGGGCGCTGGCAGGCGCGACGCGCCACCCCTTTTCCCCACAAACTCGACTTTTCTTCATCCTTTATCCAACTCTAAACCACCCTAACTTCAAGGGTTTCAACTCCCAACACTAAGAATCATAAAATCCCTCAACATACAAGAGATTCATCTCAAAAACACAACCAAATCATGTACTAAACCAACCAGAACTTCAACAACACAACCAATCTTTTCTCGGTAATAAAACGAGTTTGGCGTGTGGGGAAAAGAGCCAATCCAACACTATGAACTCACATACCTAGTAGGAATCACCCCCGACGATATCCACGACGATCTTTGATGAAACCTTGCTTGATCTTCTCTTTCTCCTCTTCTTCTCCTCTTCACTCACAATCCCTCACTCTCACTCTTTTAAAAAGGGAAGAACTGATCAAAAAAATCAGTCTAACACACTAATATAACCAAAAGAATTGGTTAGGGAAAAGACCAAAACACCTTTAAAATTTTCGGACTAATTTCCCTGCCAACTGCCCAACTTCCAAAGGGCTTAACTCAATCATACGAACTCGGAATCGAGAAAACTCGGTGGCATTGGAAATATCATTCCACAAGCTTATCAAACATAACTGGAACTACACCTAATTCATCCTGAGCTAGGAGTTATCACTGTTCAAAGTTGGCAAAAAACTCATTTTTTTTCCCATACTTAACAAATTTCCAGATTTTTGAATTCCTTCCAAGAATGATTATTTCCACTTCTAAGCCTCTTCATAGATATTTCAAATTTCCGGATTTTACATACTCATATCCTGAATATCATATTAGGTAAATGTATTCACTCGCACATTGTTACCAATGGTATTGAACTACATGTTGAGCTGGAAACAACCCTCTTGGGGATGTATGCAAAATCTGGCCATATACAACCGGCTTTCCTCATATTCAATTCGATGGATGATAAAAATCTGCAGACCTGGACCATCATGAATTTCT
>NW_026020287.1:0-1629 GCF_900185275.1 Solanum verrucosum
AGTCCGGAATTTGGTAATATTGTGATAGACCTTCTAGCTCCATTATTTTACTTCAACTGCCAGTGCATCTGCCGGGCTTATGGGGGTCCGTGCAGGTGGTTTCTTTTATTGTGCACGAGCGTACCCGTCGGGTTTATGGGAGCCCGGCGGAGTTAGTTAGATTGCTTGTCTTTGTTGCCTGTACGCTCGTGTACATACCCCCCATTTTCTACTCTTTGCACTTGATGTGACCCTTTATTTGCATTTCAGTTTACTTTTGCTTATCTTGCTCAGTCGGCCGATGATGTCTACTGGGTACCTGTTGTTTTGGTACTCATGCTACGCTCTGCATCTATTTTGTGATGCAGGTCCGAGCACTAGTAGCCAGCGTTGATCGAGCTTAGAGTAGACTTATCTGGAGACGGGGTGAGCACACGGCGTTTTGTACTATTTCAGTCTCCATCTGTATATATAGACTTGTCTTCTTCCTTTCGAGACAGTCCAGTCTCTGTTGTCCACTTTTGGGACTTGTACTCATTTTGTAGTAGCTCTGTACTAGTGACTTCCAGGTTCTGGGAGGGATCTTTATCTGTATATGTTTTTGATTTGTGTCCGCCTGTTTATATTGTTATTTGCCTACTCTTGTTTAATTTCTACCCTCAGACCCATTACTTGTTGTTCCGGGTTACGGGTTGGCTTACCTGCTGGCGGGTTATAGTAGGTGCCATCATGACTTGGTAAATCGGGTCGTGACAAATTGGTATCAGAGCCCCAGGTTCGTCGGTCTCACTTGTACAGAGCTAACGTCTAGTAGAGTCCTGCAGATCGGTACGGAGACGTCCGTTACTTATCTTCGGGAGGCTACAGGATGTCTTTAGGAACGTGTCGTTTTTGTATCATTGTCGTGCATTGTGTGTCTTATCGATTTCTGAAATCTTACTTGTACCACTCTTTTATCGGGATGGCTCACACGCGTGGTAGGGCCCCAGCTAGGGGTAGAGGCCGACCTCGAGGTCGTGCCAGAGCTACAGCACCAGCCCAGGACCGAGAGCAAACTCCGGAGCCGGTGATAGAGCCACCAGCAGCTCCAGCACAGCAGCAGCCGATGGGCCCGGGACCAGCCCAGCCACCGCCTGAGCCTGTGGCAGCTCCAGATATACAGGCGATGCTCGTACAGATACTAGCTGCCATTGGGGGTATGCAGCAGGCCCCAGCTCCAGCCGTTCCGGTACCGCAGGGCCAGCCTACACCAGCGGTACCGGTTGTTCAGCAGCTAGCGCACGTGTTCAGCCTGACGATTTGGAGGGTCATGCCAATACGGGAGCAGAAGATGCTCGGGTGTTCCTTAGACTATCACCGCCGAGGTTTTCTGGGGCAGTGGGGAGGATGCCCACGAGTTTCTAGTTACTTGCCGCGAGCGGCTACAGACTTTGAGTTTAGTGGATTCGAGAGGGGCAGACTTCACCGCTTACCAGTTAGACGATCCCGCCAGGCAGTGGTGGCGTACATACTTAGAGACCAGGCCAGCTGGGTCTCCACCGGTCACATGGACTGAGTTTTCAGAGGCCTTCTTGGCCCGATTTATTCCCAGGAGCAGCTCAGAGATCAGTTTGCTCGGTTAGAGCAGGGCTCCATGACAGTATCAGAGTA
>NW_026020288.1:0-10064 GCF_900185275.1 Solanum verrucosum
ACAGCAGTAATTCAGGGGTCTTTTGGTCTTTTCCTATTTCGTTTAACCCCTAAGATACGTCGTTTAGACCCTAAATCATGAGGTTTTAATTAGTTTAAGCCTAGAAACATAACTAGAACTTACCTAAGTCAAATCATTAATCAAAACTTAGAAAATTAGAAGCAAGAGGAGAAAAAGGTCAAGAACCCTAGTTCAAGAACGCAACAAGGTTCCATTCAGTTCCAGCCCCGAAATCGAAAGATTTCTCCGTGGAATTCGTCACCAGGTATGTGGGATTTCACTAGTGGGTTCCTTTCGCCCATTAGGTCCCTAGAATTCAGTCAGATTCTTGATTCCATGATTATGAACAGACCTAGGGTTTCTAGAATTTAACAGATCATCATGAATTAGTTATTTAAATGTTCCAAATCAGATTATCATGTTATTGCTCAGTTTATCGCATGAATTTCAGAACCCTAGCTATGTATTTCTTTAGTTCTTGAATTACACATGCTAGGTCAGATATTTCAGTATTCAGTTTACATGCCTCAGTTTATGAATGCATCATTATCAGATTAATTGTTGCATTCTCAGTTTGCATGTTCAGTTTCGAGCTATCCAGTATTTACAGAAATTCAGTCATAACCAGTTAACCACTTAATTCATTGGGAGTAGCATAATACCGAGTTGGACTAGGGTTTCAGCGTACCCATATAGTCCCAGAACTACGAGCCACGTAGGTGTAAGTCCCCTCTGTGGGCAACATCAGTTTAGTGATCACGCCAGCATGCCTCTATACCTCTGGCAGGGTATATTGGGTCCTCTCGATGGGGCGTATACATCGGACTCCACATTTAGCTCATGTGGTTTTATGTCGGTTATTAGTAGCTCCCACAGTTCAGTCAGACTCTATTGCATTGACCATATTTCAGTACAGTCAGTATTCAGTCAGCATGTTATAAATTGGTCATTGCATTCAGTTAGCTCAGTATTCAGTATTCAGTATCTATATCATGTTCAGATTATTTCATTGCTTTATTGCTTTGTTCAGTTATATGTTATTTCAGCTTTACTCTATCCTGCATGCTCAGTACCTTTCAAGTACTGACGCATACGTGCGCTACATCTTCTCGTGATGTAGGTTCAGGTTCTCAGCATCCAGATCACGCTTAGATCGGTTCCCGATCTTCAGTTCAGCAGATCAGTGGTGAGTCCTCATTCTTCGAGGACAATAGTCATGTTTCTTTTCAGTTTTTAGTCTTTAGTTTCAGTTTTGCTAGACTAGTTGGGGCATGTCCCAACATTTCTAGTCAGTTTAGAGGCTTATTTCAGACATAGTTAGATTCAGCTTAGTATTTGAGTTTGATATTTCTTTTGTATTAAACTCTCAGATTTGATATATTCAGTTATAGTATATGGGTATTCCCCATCTTTTCAGATTTATTTATGAATTAGCTTCCGCATCAGTTTATTATCTTTAGTATGCTCATGATCATGCCAGCAGGGTTAGCTTGGGATCACTTGTGGTCCTAGGTCCCGTGTCCGCGTCTCGGGGGTAGCTCGGGGCGTGACAAACTTGGTATCAGAGCATTAGGTTTAAGTGTCCTAGGATGTCTGAAAAGCCGCACTAGGTAGAGTCCTTTTCATGGGTGTGTAGTGCGCACCACATCTAATGAGAGGGAGGCTACAAAGTGTTTTAGGAAAAATCTTCATTTTCTTGTTACTCTTATCGTGCGTAAGGTATGATCTAATTCCATTCTAACTCGACGTTCTACGTTTCAGTGATCATGCCTCCTCGTAGAGCTTATGTAGGAATGCGAATGCCAGGAACGCAAACGCAGCTCCTCCAGTTCCAGATCAGAAGTCTCAAATGCTGAATTCAGGAATGCCATTCAGATGTTGGCTCAGAGTGTCGCTAACCAGAACAATCAGCGGGTTCAAGCTCCTGTGAATGCAAATGGTGGATCAGCAGCAGCAAGGGTCCGTGACTTTGTTAGGATGAATCCTCCAGAGTTCTTAGGATCGCAGACTGGTGAAGATCCCCAGAATTTCTTGGATGAGATCAAGAAGATCTTTGAGGTGATGCAGGTCACTGGGAATGATCGGGTTGAGTTAGCATCTTACCAACTTAAGGATGTAGCTCATATCTGGTATACTCAGTGGAAGGAGAACAGGGGTACAGATGCCTCCTATTACTTGGGAATGTTTCAGCGAAACCTTTCTAGACAGGTTTTTCCCCATAGAGTTGAGAGAAGCAAGGGCCCAGGAATTTATGAACTTAAGGCAGGGTAACATGACTGTCCAAGAGTATGGGCTCAAGTTTAACCAACTCTCCAGGTATGCTCCTCACATGGTTGCTGATTCCAGGGCTCAGATGAATAAGTTTCTCTATGGAGTGTCAGACTTAGTGAAAACAGAGTGCAGGAATGCTATGTTGTTGGGAGACATGAACATCTCTAGGCTCATGACTCATGCTCAGCAGGTTGAGGGTGATAAGCTTAGGGAACAGGCTAAGGAGACTAAGAAAGCAAGAACAGTAACTAGAGTATTCCCACCAGAAATCGGGTGGTGGAAAACCGCTCGGCAGTTTCAGCAGAAGTCTTCGACTCCAGCCCCTTCATCAGCTAGTGTTCCATCCCCCAGGTTCCGTAATGATCAGAAAGGTAGGGGCGTTAGGCTCTAAGTCTCAAGGTAGTGTTTTCAGGCACCAAAAACCTACCCAACTTCCCGAAATGTAGTAGGAACCATCCGGGCGAGTGCCTTGCAAGGTAAGGAAGGATGCTTTGGGTGTGGTCAGTCTGGTCATAGATTGAAGGATCTGTCCTTCTAGACAGGGTCAAGGAGGAAATAATGGTAGAGCTCAGTCTACAACTTCAGCAGCACCAGCAGGTCGCCCGACTCAGCAGGGTAACTCTTCTGGTACTGGTGGCGGACAGCGCCAAAACAGGCTTATGCTCTTCAGGCTCGTCAAGATCAGGAAGATTCTCCTGATGTAGTCACTGGTATGTTACGAAGTCTTTGATCTTGATGTTTATGCATTGTTAGATCCAGGGGCTACTTTGTCTTTTTGTAACTCCTTATATAGCAGTCCCAATTCAGTGTTAGTCCAGAAACTCTTTCAGAACCCTTCTCAGTCTCTACTCCAGTCGGTGACCCAGTTATAGCTAGACGGGTATACAGAAATTGCCCTGTCACAGTCTCTCTGAAAGTCACCTCAGCAGATCTTGTAGAGTTAGAAATGGTAGACTTTGATGTCATTCTAGGCATGATTGGTTACATTCATGTTATGCCTCAGTGATTGTAGAACTAGGATTGTTCGTTTTCAGTTTCCAGACGAACCAATCTAGAATGGAAGGGTAGTAGCTTAGCGCCTATGGGTCGATTCATTTCTTACCTTAAGGCCAGAAAGATGATCTCTAAGGGTTATCTCTATCATCTAGTTCGGGTTAAGGATTCTAGTTCCGAAACCCAACTCTTGAAGTCAGTTCCTGTAGTCAGTGAGTTTCCAGAAGTGTTCCCAGAAGATCTTCCTGGAGTTCCTCCCGAAAGGGAAATAGACTTTGGAATTGATCTCCTTCCAGATACCCAACCTATCTCTATCCCTCCTTACAGAATGGCTCCAACAGAGCTTAAGGAATTGAAAAGAATAGTTGAAAGACCTTCTCGATAAGGGCTTCATCAGACCCAGTATTTCGCCATGGGGTGCACCAGTGTTGTTCGTGAAGAAGAAAGATGGTTCTCTCAGAATGTGTATTGACTATAGGCAGTTGAACAAAGTCACAATCAAGAATAAGTATCCCATCCCCAGGATTGATGACTTGTTTGACCAACTTCAGGTGCTAGTCATTTCTCAAAGATAGACCTCAGATCAGGTTATCATCCGCTTAGAGTCAGAGATAGTGAACATTCCGAAGACAGCCTTCAGAACTCGGTATGGTCATTACGAATTTGTAGTATATGTCATTTGGACTAACCAATGCTCCTGCACCTTTCATGGATTTGATGAACAGAGGTGTTCAAGCAGTACTTGGACTTGTTCGTTATCGTCTTTATTGATGATATCCTCATTTACTCTAGGAATGAGGAAGAACATACAAGTCATTTGAGAGTTGTTCTGCAAACTCTCAAAGATCACCAGTTATTTGCAAAATTTAACAAGTGCGAGTTTTTGGTTACAATCAGTTGCCTTCCTTGGGCATATTGTGTCTAGTGAAAAGAATTCGAGTAGATTACCAGAAGATAGAGGTAGTGAAACAATGGCCCAGACCTACCTCTGCTACAGATATCAGAAGTTTCTTGGGTCTAGCGGTATTACAGACGGTTTGTGGAAGGATTTTCATCCATAGCCTCTCCATTGACTAAGTTAACTCAGAAAAGGTTAAGTTCCAATGGTCAGATGATTCTGAGAAAAGCTTTGCAGAACTGAAAACTAGGTTGACTACAGCTCTGTCTTGACTCTACCAGAGGGTTCAGATGGTTATGTGATCTATTGTGATGCATCCAGAGTCGGCCTAGGTTGTGTGTTGATGCAGCGAGGTAAGGTTATAGCTTATGCTTCTAGACAACTTAAGGTACATGAGAAGAATTATCCAACTCATGACCTCGAGCTAGCAGCAGTGGTGTTTGCACTTAAGATTTGGAGACATTACTTGTATGGTGTTCATGTAGATGTGTTCACAGACCATAAGAGCCTTCAGTATGTATTCACCCAGAAAGAGTTGAATCTTCGCCAGAGAAGATGGCTAGAGTTCCTCAAAGATTATGATATGAGTGTGCATTACCATCCTGGTAAGGCAAATGTAGTAGCAGATGCCCTTAGCAGACTATCTATGGGTAGTGTAGCACATGTTGAGGAAGAAAGAAAAGCTAGCAAAGGATGTTCACAGACTTGCTAGCCTAGGAGTTCGTCTTATGAGCATATCAGATGGTGGTGTAACGGTTCAGAATGGGGCAGAATCTTCTTTGGTAGTAGAGGTTAAGGAAAAGCAAGATAGTGATCCAATCTTGCTTGAACTTAAGGGTGCAGTCCACAATCAGAGAGTGGAGGTTTTCTCCCAAGGGGGAGATGGTGTACTTCGCTATCAAGGTAGATTGTGTGTTCCTGATGTGGGTGAATTGAGACAGCATATTCTCGCAGAAGCCCACAATTCCAGATATTCTATTCATCCAGGCGCCACTAAGATGTACCGTGATCTGCGGGAAGTCTATTGGTGGAATGGTATGAAAAGAGATATAGCAGATTTGTGGCTAAGTGCCCCAATTGCCAGCAAGTCAAGGTAGAACATCAGAAACCAGGAGGTATGACTCAAGAGATTGACATTCCTACTTGGAAGTGGGAAGTGATCAAGATGGACTTCATCACAGGTTTACCTCGTACTCGCAGACATCATGACTCCATTTGGGTGATTGTTGATAGGGTTACTAAGTCTTCTCGCTTTTTGGCGGTCAAGACTACAGATTCGACGGAGGATTACGCCAAGATTTACATTAATGATATTGTGAGGTTGCATGGGGTTCCTTTTTCTATCATCTCAGATAGAGGTCCTCAGTTTACCTCTCATTTCTGGAAGTCATTTCAGAAAGGTCTTGGTACCCAGGTTAATCTTAGCACAACATTTCATCCGCAGACGGATGGTCAGGCAGAGTGTACCATTCAGACCTTGGAGGACATGTTGAGAGCTTGTGTGATCGACTTCAAGGCGTAGATGTAGATCTCCAGTTGGTTGGTTTAAAGTAGGTGAAGCAGCCTTGATTGGACCAGATTCGGTCCTTGATGCTATGGAGAAAGTGCAACTCATTAGAGATAGACTTATGACTGCTCAGAGTCGCCAGAAGTCTTATGCAGATGTGAGAAGAAGGGAACTAGAGTTCCAAGTTGATGATTGGGTTTTCCTGAAAGTGTCACCCATGAAGGGGGTGATGAGATTTGGCAAGAAAGGGAAGCTCAGTCCCAGATATGTAGGCCCTTACCGGATCTTGAAAAAGGTTGGTAAAGTGGCTTATGAGTTAGAGTTGCCAGCAGACTTAGCAGCAGTGCATCCAGTTTTTCACATTTCTCTTTTGAAGAAGTGTGTGGGTGATACAGCATCCATAGTGCCATTAGAGAGTGTGGCCGTGAAAGATAGCCTTTCTTATGAGGATGTACCAATTGAGATTCTCGATCGTCAGGTTAGAAGGTTGAGAAATAAAAAAGTCGCTTCAGTCAAGGTTTTGTGGAGGAGTCAGTCCGTAGAGGGAGCTACTTGGGAAGCAGAAGCAACAATGAAGTCCAAGTATCCTCACCTCTTTCCTTCCGATTGCATTCTAGCTTGAGGTAATAGTTCCTCTTTATTTTTTCAGTCATTCATGCGTAAATTCAGCCTTAGAATCATGTTTCTTCAGTTGTACTTGCATTTTTAGCGTATTTGCATGTTCTTGGAACCCAGTTCAGTCAGAAATTCAGTTCTCAATGTTCAGTGGTAGGGATTGCAGCCCTCTCCCTCCATTTCAGCTAGTTTAGTCTTCATCCGAGGACGAATGGTACCAAGGGGGAGATAATGTAACACCCCGTATTCGAAACAGACAAGAATGCAGATTTTGAGAAGTTGCAGGTGCAACTTACGGTCTCCATCCACGGACCGTAGGTCAGACCACGGCCCGTGCTGGTGGTCCGTGGTTCACCACTGCAACCCCTCTCCAAACCAGCTCAGAAAATTGGCTAAGTCCCGACTCACGGACAGACCCACGGTCCGTAGATCAGACCACGATCCGTGGTCTGTGTCCGTGGATCGAGACTTCCCTTTCCAACCTTTGACACAAACTACGGTCGACCAGCACGGACCGTCATTCGATCCACGGTCCGTAGGTCTGACCGTAGATGAGGGTCAGCAACCAGTTAGCTGAAAAATATTGATGGGTCAACTTCAGATGGTCATAACTCTTAGCACAAAATAAATTATGTGTCCCATAACCTATGGTTAGATAGATAGTTGAATTATCTTTCCAACTCCACCGAGTTTGTTAAATTCTGACCTCCGAGTAAAAGGTTATGCTCGTTTTAGTGAAGCCCTATCAAGAAGACTCGATTGACGGATCCAATCGACGGACCGTCGATTGAATGACGGCCCGTCAGTCCATTTCGTCGGTCACTCCGACAACAGTTAATTCAGGGGTCTTTTGGTCTTTTCCTATTTTGTTTAACCCCTAAGATACGTCGTTTAGACCCTAAATCATGAGATTTTAATCAGTTTAAGCCTAGAAACATAACTAGAACTTACCTAAATCAAATCATTAATCAAACTTAGAAGAATTAGAATCAAGATAGGAGAAAAAGGTCAAGAACCCTAGTTCAAGAACGCAGGAAGGTTCCATCAATTCCAGCCCCAAAATCAAAAGATTTCTCCGTGGAATTCGTCACCAGGTATGTGGGAGTTCACTAGTGGGTTCTTTTCACCCATTGGGTCCCTAGAATTCAGTCAGATTCTTGATTCCATGATTATGAACAGACCTAGGGTTTCTAAAATTTCAACAGATCATCATGAATTAGTTATTTAAATATTCCAAATCAGATTATCATGTTATTGCTCAGTGTATCGCATAAATTTCAGAACCCTAGCTATGTATTTCTTTAGTTCTTGAATTACACATGCTAGGTCAGATATCTCAGTTATTCAGTTATACATGCCTCAGTTATTAATGCATCATTATCAGATTAATTGTTGCATTCTCAGTTTGCATGTTCAGTTCGAGCTATCCAGTAACTTACAGAAATTCAGTCATAATGTGTTAATCACTTAATTCATTGGGAGTAGCAGAATACCGAGTTGGACTAGGGTTCAACGTACCCGTATAGTCCTAGAACTACGAGCCACGTAGGTGTAACTCCCCTCTGTGGGCAACATCAGTTTAGTGATCACGCCAACATGCCTCTATACCTCTGGCAGGGTATATTGGGTCCTCTCGATGGGGCGTATACATCGGACTCCACATTTAGCTCATGTGGTTTTATGTCGGTTATTAGTAGCTCCCACAGTTCAGTCAGACTCTCTTACATTGACCATATTTCAGTACAGTCAGTAATCAGTCTCAGCATGTTATAAATTTGGTCATTGCATCAGTTAGCTCAGTATTCAGTATTTTCAGTATCTATATCATGTCCAGATTATATCATTGCTTTTATTGCTTTGTTCAGTTATATGTTATTTCAGCTTTACTCTATCCTGCATGCTCAGTACCTTTCAAGTACTGACGCATACGTGCGCTACATCTTCTCGTGATGTAGGTTTAGGTTCTCAGCATCCAGATCACGCTTTAGATCGATTCCCGATCTTCAGTTCAGTAGCATCAGTGGTGAATCCTCATTCTTCGAGGACTAGTGACATGTTTATCTTTATCGCTTTTAGTTTTTAGTTTCAGTTTTGCTAGACCTAGTTGGGGCATGTCTCAACATTTCTAGTCAGTTTAGAGGCTTATTTCAGACATAGTTAGATTCAGCTTAGTATTTTGAGTTTGATATTTCTTTTGTATTAAACTCTTAGATTTGTTATATTCAGTTATAGTATATGGGTATTCCCCATCTTTTTAGATTTATTTATGATTTAGATTCCGCATCAGTTTATTATCTTTAGTATGCTCATGATCATGCCAGCAGGGTTAGCTTGGGATCACTTATGGTCCTAGGTCCCGTGTCCATGTCTCGGGGGGTAGCTCGGGGTGTCACATATATGGTCATTCCATAATTCTTAACCTAATCACTTTTATTACAATTTTAGCCGCTTCTTTACCCCACCTTAAACTCAATTTAAGATCAAATTTTGGACCTATTCCTTACAATACTCAGCCCATATGTGTTCATATCATCCCAACTTCACATCAACTGATCCAATAAACTGACCCAACCCACCTTTTCTCTTAGAAAGACCCAACGTTAACATAGCAGGAAATGGCGTTTTCACCATCAAACAACAACAAGACGCACAATAGCGTCAAACACTCAGCCATGGCACGGAGACAAACGACGTGAGACGCATACGATACAGTACGTAGTACACCTCTTGTCATTTTCCTCCACATCCCTCGACAAGTAGTACAATTCCAACAACTCCTCAGCCTTAACCAGAGAGAAATAATTCAAATTTCACCCAAAATCCTTATCGTTTAGATAGTAAAAGAGTTTTAGGGTTTGAGTTGTATGGTTTTTGAAGCTCGTGTGCATGGGTGGATCTATGTGGATGGGGTGGAGGTGCCACGACACCAGTGATCTTGGATTTATATATATATATATATATATATATATTTATATGTTGTGTTGTGTGTGTGGTGTGTTTTGTGTAAAATAATTCAAATATATATTAACGTTGCCACCCACTAACCAAATTGCCTGAACAGTTCAATTGGCAGAGGAGAGAGCCTCTCATACACCTAGTGGCAGGTTCGAATCTCGCTGGCAGTATTTATTTTTTGGCTTGCTGCCCCTTTTTTTTCCTTTCTTTACTTTTTTTCCCTTTTTTTTCATTAATGAATGGCGTTAATTTTTTTTATCTTCCATTTATGTTTATTTATTTACTATTATTTATTAATTCAATTTGATTCCCTTTTACAATTAATTTTAAGTTTTTTTTTTTACTTTCTCTTTCACTAATTATTAATTCTTGATTGAGTGTTACTTGCTTATTCTTTATCAATAATGAGTATGATTATGAACGTCAAATAAATATTATGAAGAATATATTTAAATAGTAGTTTTCAAATATATAGTTTCAAAATGATGAATATTATTACTAGAGTTTTTTTTTTTAATTTAAAGGTTCTTTCGATCTTCACCGACGTTTTGCTAAGTAAGATGATAGGCTGAGACTAAATTTTTATTTTTACTACTATATATCTCCAAAACACATAAATCAATGGAGTATGAATATATTAGGTTAATACTATTAATGATTTATACAAACTCAAATTTTAATGTGAATTTTTTTTTCTCCAAGTTTTCAGCAAATAAGCATCTAATTCCAAAAAAGAAATAAAATTGAATTGTTTAGTTATCTCTTATCTCAGAAATATTTAAAAGAAAATATTACTAACATGCATGTTTGATTGATTTGTTTTAT
>NW_026020289.1:0-88216 GCF_900185275.1 Solanum verrucosum
GATCAAGGATCAAGGGTCACCATACCTCTAAGTTGAAAACCCACGAAAATTGAAGAAGAAAGAACTCAAAATCTTCAACCCTAACTCCAACTTGACCTTGACCTTCAATGGTTTCTAGAGAGAACCCTTTTTTTTTTGAAAGATGAATTAGAACAATACCTTTTAAAAGTTTTAATACCATATATAGTTATTAGAAATAAAATAAAATAAAATATACCCACTTCTTAATTTAACTAAAATTAATATTTACGAAAACGCCCCTTGCCTACATGGACCTACCAAATAAAACTAAGGCAAAGTCCAATTTTTTTTTGGAAAATTTCATAACTCCAATTTATGCTTAAACTTTAAAAATTCATACGTTAGGCTCTAGTTTCACCTATCTATTTTTAGGGTCGCTACAAGTACGTAAATGTATAAAAGTAGAATTCAATAGTATAATCTACTATAGTTTATGTCAACTAGTATACGTCCGTAATTGTATAAATATATTCATCAATGATTGTTTATAGGCTTGTGTGTTTTGTATATGTATAATTTTACGTTATTTGTAGAATCATATGAGTTAGTGGCGGTATATGTATAATTAGACTTGATGGGGTTAGTGTCTGTATGTGTATAATTAGACTTGATGGGATTAGTGTTTGTATGTGTATAATTGATTGTTGGGTGTAAATAATTATGTGGAAAAGTTGTTTGTATAAGTTAACTAATCACTTTTGTAGTTGTATAATTGACATAAATTTGATTTGTGGACTTGTATAATTTGATTGTTGACTTGTATATTTTTTATATGTATAATTTTACATTATTTATTTTGTGAAAAAGTTGTCTGTTGAATGTGTGTTTGTATATTTTTGAATTCGTGTTTGTATATGTATACATGAGTTATTTCTGTCTATACAGGAATGTCTTCCATCTGTATTTTGGTAATACATTCTGAAAAATGGGATGATGCAAACTGTTGCATTGACTACGTTATCGAGGGGATAATTTTTAGAGAAAATGTGTCTACAAATATATGAATTTATACAAACAACAAACCTTAAGAGTAGATGTGAAAACAAAAAAATATACAACAGTAAATCCGAGTTTGAATGGTTTATACAAATAATATTATACAATTTGAATATAAATTATACAATATATTATTACACAACTATGGGTACAGATTTGACCCAAACCAAACCCAAATACAAAGAAATATAGTAAAATGTAATTTATTTGAAAAACTAAAATGAGATTTCCTTTTACCTCATAAATATACAACTGAATTCGTATATACAAAATAGATTTGTATGAAAATATACAAAATAATGTAGATCCAAACTTCAAAAGTTTATACAAATAATTTTATACAAATTATGTTTCATCATCTTCATCTTCAGATATACAAATCTGAAAATCTGAAAAATCAAAAAAAATCCAATGATATATAAATACAAATCGAAAAATGATGAAATCACAGAAAAAATAAAATGTTAAGAGAATTTAACTATAAAACAATTACCTATAAATCAGGAATCACGATTGAGAATGAATGAGAGAAAATTTCAAAATTTGAAATCAATTTTGATTGAGAGAATAAAGGAGAAAATAAGGGAAAGTGATTGAAGAGAGAGAATAGAGCCATTTATATATAAGGAAAAGAATGCTATACACGGTTATACAAATAAGGAGAATTGAAAAACGTAATTACCGAAATTAAATGGCTGTGAATGGTAATATAAACAAACATTAGCTATAATAGATAATTAAGTAGTATAAGTTTGCTTAGGTACGTAATTTTCCCAATAATAACAAACTAAAATATTGACATTTTAAATAAATATTAAAAGTGTGGCTAAGAAAACCTATTAAATGTCAAAATATTGACATTTTGAAAATTTTCCCATATATAATTGGTTTGTGCTTGTGAATTTAATAGTTATTGAAAGTTGTTTTTTTTTTAAATTGGCTTATCCCCGTGGATTGCACCATCGAGATTCAGGTTAATTGGGGGTGAATATTTGTTTTTTCAAAAAATTGCTCTATATATTAGTATTTGTCATCACAATCTGATATATCTGTCAGTCTGACTAGAACTTTTACATATATGTTAGTAATTGTCTTGATTTACTCATGCATCATTTTTATTATGGATTTTGTCTTTGTTTTCAATTAATTAGCGAAGAAATAAATCATATTATGAAAAAAATTGAGTTGTCCTTTTTATGATGCAACAATCAATTCTCGGGAAGTGATTGGGCAAAGCATTCTTCTTGACTTGGTTCACCATGCTAGCTATTATCATCTTCCACAAAATATGCAAGGTATGATTGTTAATTACTTAGATATTTTTCTTTCTTTGTTCTGGTAAATTATAAAATCATGAGTATTGTTTACAATTACTGATTTTTATTTTTATTTTGGTGTTTGGTATGATTTTTACTCTTTTTATTTGTTTTGAGGAAGAGTTAGACTACAAGAAACATCCAATGTAGGCTGATTTTTGGCATTTTACAAAAATCTAAGGTACTAACTCACTCTTGAGTGGTAATTCTATATATCTTCTTTTGTACTATTTATGATTACTCCAAATAAAAGAGGTATCGTGCACTATTACTTTTCAAATTTAATTAGTTTTCAAAGACCAACTGTCATTCTTAGAAAATAATAAGGATAAGATATTGTGTAATAGATCGTTTATAAATCCCAATATGATTTTAGGTATAGTGAGGAATCTTGTATGTGTTCCTAAGAAAATGAATTTGTCCATTTTTTGGGGTCTGGAAAAATCAGGGTTGTTACCCCGTTGTGAAGACAACTGAATGCTATTGTTATTTATTTCACTTGAGATAGGCCTTCTTACCACTGCTTCTGCCTATTACTATTCTTTTGTTGTGCTTTCTGGACAAAAGCTGGTTAGCCTTTTTTTTCACTTACAACTCAAGTAATATTAGCTATTTGTGTAAAGCAACGATTCGTCAACCCACTAGCTTTTTAACTCTTCTTTAATATGGGAGCGTAGATGTCACGAACAAGACTGTCGTGATTGGCACCCACACTAACCCTTCGGTGGGAGAACCATTACTACTGCCCAACTAAGCAATTTGACCAAAATATTACGCATTCAAAGTTACAGAAGTAGGTTTAAATAACTATATAATTAAGATGGAGTCCTCATAAACTCCGGAAGTTCAACTAACAGCTAACAACTAATGCGGAAATAACCCCTAGAACCTGAAAGTCAATGTACCAAAACTCTACTAACGACAAGTCTAAGAACAAGGGGTACAACCCCGAAACTAAACAAACACCTTTACCAAAACGTCTGAGTCCGAAAAGAGTGTACTTAAATAAGAAAGATCCATAGCAGCCTGAAAAAACTGGCTCACCCTTAAATCTGGTCATCCTCAATAGTCACCTAATTGAGGTCTATCAATAGCCCCCTGAAGATGCCCTGTACTCAACAAAAACCAAGCAAGTGCAATATCAGTACACAACCACAATGTACTAGTAGGATCACGCGGCTATTCCAGTAAGCGAAATATATATAAGCAGTCACAACAAAGTAAAACACGCACACACACACACACACACACACACACACATATATATATATATATATATATATATATATATATATCTTAGTTATCAATAATGGAACAATGTATAATTCCACATTCTCATTAACAAGTATATATGACAAGTCAGTGGTCCTCTCATTGAACCGAATTCAATGGTTCTCTCATGGAACCCATACCCAAACTGTTGTGTACCGGAACGTGGTACCCGATCCAAGTTAGTGTGCCGGACGTGACACCCGATCCCATATATGCGTTGGAACGTCGCACCTAAAATTTTCTTGTATAATTATTTCTAAGTATTTAACATATAATTATTTGCAAATAGTTTTAAATATCTTTCTCTTTAATTAATTTTCTAAAGTTAGTCAAATATTTTAGTCAGTCGTTGGTGAACCGCAACTTAGCGAACATTCTAAAGTTAGTCAAATATTTTAGTCAAGTCGTTGGTCAATTGCAAGTTAGCGGACATTTCTCTTCAAGTCATAAGTTAAGCCGATTTTTCGAAAAGAAGTTATTTTTTAGTAAAACAAAAATGACGACTCTGCTGGGGATTTAATTAAGTTCTAACCATAATGATTTGACTATTTGACTACTTGTTATTAATTGTTGAATTGTTTATATGATTTACTTGTTAAATTGCTATAAACTGTCATTGCATTCATGACATTTTCCAATATGTATGTATAGTATATTAAAGAACGGTTTTGCGAAATCGCAGCCGGGCTTTTTTATACTCCACATTTTTCTGGAATGATCGGCAATATATTGGTTCGTGATGCGTCTAATGGTTGTCGTGAGTTCCAGCCTAAGTTGTCCGATTGGGTTCCCGGTCTTTCAAAAGTCACTCTTAGTCAACTAGCATAGAGCTAAATCAAATTCCAAATTTAGCACAGTTTGAACTAAGTTGACCCAACACCCAAGGCGTGTTGGGTCCATTAGAAGCCCTCCTTGTGTCTATTTGGCCCATTGATCAATAAAAGATAATCATGTTGTGTGTTTAAATTTGAAGGATATATACGTCATTTGGCAAAACATTGTCTCTTGGGTTAGGGAGTTAGATTATAGCTTTACTCTAATCGAAGAAAGAGCAAGTTATCATTGCAAACAAAAGCGTAGACATTCGGACATGACAAAAAATCAAGAAGGAAGGAACTTTCCATGGAAAGCATAGATTAAGATTGGGCCCCTGCGCGAGACTGATATTTTGTATCCCATTCCCCTATTATATATCCCCATTTAATTTATTCGTAAAACTTGTATTGAATTGAGTTTTAGGGCAATGAAATGTTTCAAATGACGTTATACATCATTGAAATCATTAGGCCAGCCCTTGACACAAAAGGGTCACATAGCTGTTTAGGATGCACAATAATTGTTTATGTGTTATAACTGTTTATGTAATTATGTTGCTTTATTTGGAGATATTCTAGGTCACTCCCCTTCAAATTATTTTTAGGACCCTTAAGCACAAATATCAAGTCACTATCGAAAGTGCGTCCAAATATTTCTTGAGTCTTTAGTTTCCTAACAAAATTTAATTAATTCGATCTTCACTTTTCAAATGTTACTCTCTCATATCAGAAAAAATTCGCCATCTCAAATCGAAAAGAGATTCAAGAGTCGAACTAAGTAGGACCTGAGTTCTCCCTCATGAGATACGTAGGCAACTTTCCTAGGCTCGATCCCCATTTTTTAGGAACTCCATCTTCTTCAACTCTTACAAAGAAATTAGAGTTACATCTCAGTCAAAAATCAGAAGTACGACAATGAAAGACACAATTGACTTGTCTCGACTCAAGTCGACATTTTTGATTCACTACGCTCGAAATCAAATAGATAAATTTCTATCTATTTAGTCATTTCTCTATATATGTAGGCTAGCGTATCTTCAAATGAAGCAACTTTTATGTATTTACAGTAATGTGTGTGTGATATTTTGTATTAATTATCATCGACACAGACTAACACATTTGCATTTGAGTTGTTTTTCTTTGTCAGGTACTCAAAACTGATATGTGTTGAGAAAATGGATAAACATCCATTCTTCACAAGGTCCAAAGACCCTAAAGATTCCTTCTCCGACCAATGTTTGTCAAAAGGCAAAGAGAAAATGGTTGAAACTGTTGAAAATACTGATTTGAATGAAATTACTGTGAATGACCCTATCATTGTTGAACAGAACAAGTTGATTGCACAATTATTCCAACAGATTGATGAAATGAGGGCTGAAATGGATAAGACCCGAGATTTGACAAATCTAGCTATCATTGCCAACACTCCTACTCTAGACAACGAAAGACCTCCACTCTATTTTCCTACTTCGGATGCAACATCCGAATGTTTTCCAAACAATTCAACCACTGTTACCATTCCAAAACCTCTCATCATCGACTTAACCACCCTTAACCCATATTATGCTAGCTCCTCACACAAAAAATTACCCACTTCTCAAAATCCAAATACCAACATTCTCCAAAATTTTCCTCCCAGTCATCAAATTCCTACTTAAATTGTCGAAAACTCACCTACCACTCAATTCATACCTCTAAAAACCGCATTACATCTTCCAATATTGCCAAAATCGTAACCTTTATCTGCTACACATGTTGAACTCGAGCATTATGAGAAGAATGAGAAGGAGTGGAAGGTTATAAAAGGAAAGGCTGAGCAAAGCATCATAGAGGAAGTTATGAATGCAATGAAGGTCTTGCAATACACCCCAGACATTGTGGGGCTAAATTATGAAAATTTGTGTCGTTATCCACATTTGGAGATTCCAGAAGGTTTTAAAGTATCAAAATTTGACACTTTTAGTGGAGTTGAAAATCCTTTGACTCATTTGAGGGCTTATTGTGATCAACTTATTGGAGTTGGGAAAGATGAGGCCTTGTTAATGCGACTCTTTAGTCGAAGTCTAAAAGGAGAAGCTTTGGAATGATTTATTTCTAAAGAAATAAAGCAGTGGTCAAGTTGGAACACTTTGGCCAAAGACTTCATCGAAAGGTTCAGTTATAATGTAGAATTTATTCACGATTGATACTCTTTGGAGAGAATCAAACAGAATTCTACTGAAAGTTATTGAAAGTATGCCTACCGTTGGAGAAGAGAGGCTGCAGGGGTTAGGCCTCCCATGACTGAGAAAGAAATTATTGACGTCTTCGTGCGCATTCAAGAACCGGAGTACTACAATATGATGTTGCTCATTTTAGGAGGGAAGTTCAGTGAGATAGTAAAAAATGGTGAAGCTATTGAAGACGGTCTCAAGACCAGAAAAATCATCCAAATGACTCCACAAGATGAATCCTCGGGGCCATTAAGAAGGAAAAGGGAAGAGGTTTCTTCTATCTCATTTGAATCGAGCCAAAAATCAAAGAGGCATGCCAGTCTCAATGGTCAAAAGCCTTTACCATCCAAAACATACCCTTTAGCTCCATAAAATCTTTACCCTATCAAACCAAATTACCAAACCCCACCACCAAATCATCCAAATTACCAAGCTTCATTGCCAAATTGCCCAAATGTTCAATCAAGTTACCAAGTTGCATTGCCAAATTACCCAAATGCCCCTCATAGCTACCAATCTCCATAATAGCAAAATTTCCAAACACCAGCACCTCCCCGTCAAAATACCCCAAATTATGGTTAAATGCCTCTGCTTCAACAAGGCCAATATGATCCTCCTCATCCGAGATTCGATAAGAAACCTGCTCGAAATTTTACGCCGCTCGTTGAAAGTCGAACGAAGTTGTTTGAGCAATTGAGTGCGGCATGTATTATTCATCCGGTCAAGCCCAAGCCAGTCTATACTAGCTCAAGATTTTACCGAGCCGATCGAAGGTGTGCGTATCATTCTAACAGTGTTGGACATGATACTGAAGACTGTATTAATTTGAAGCACATGATCCATGACATGATCGACCAGAAAGCGGTCAGAGCCGCTATACCCAGCATCAACAGTAATCATGTGCTGAACCATGGAGGCGCCACTATCAATATGATAGAGACGGAGGATGAGTGGTGCATGGAAAAGACGATAGTTCCAACTGGTCCTGACAACCTTGAGAAAATTGTAGCTTCTCCGAGGATAAATAAGAAACTCAATTTTACGAGCATGACACCCCATCAAGCTTTTGCTTTAGTGTCAAGAGAGGGTCAGAACAGAAAACGGATTAATCATGTTCCACCAAAGTCTTTGCCTCATTTTTGTCAGTCCTTTCTGGTAGAGGAATATGTCAATGATGACGGTCTTGGAGAAGGAATTGAGGATCTTTTTAAAGAAGGTGATGATTCGCCCAAGAAGATGATTGAGACACCAGACATACGAGATGCCAAGCCAATGGGGCAAGTTTTTAATTGGACTTCCACTCCGCTCTTTATTCCTTGCTCATCTTGATAGATAAAAATGAATCTTATGTTGTTTCTAAAATCGGTGGTAGTTCGATTGAGGCCTGGAACCCATCTTTTATGTCATTTTAATCGATTATGTTTTAATCTCCCTCGTGATGTTTTAAAAAAGGCAAAATGACTCATGGTCATGGACAAAGTTCGTATTTCCTTATTTTCAATGAAAGCCTCTTCTATTGTGAAAATTTATTTTGCTTGCTTTAATTTTTCTATCTAACAGTCTTTGTTTTTGTTTCAGTAATTTTTTAAAAAAAACTTGTCAATATCATGTCATGTCACAAGTTGGATGAGCAAATAAGGTAAATGAAAATGAGTTTGAAGAGTGACGAGGAGATCATGATACTCGAACACCTTGTCAAAGATTTGAAACAGTTCGAGACTCAGTGTAAGTCGAATCTGGATGAGACAGAAATCGTAAATCTTGAAAAGGATGACTGTGTCAAAGAAGTCAGAATCAGGTCCATCTAAGAAAAGCTCGGAAAAGAGAACTCAACCGTTTATTTAGAAAATACATCGATGCATTTGTTTGATCATATGTCGTGGTTGAACATAGACATTCATCTCAAGTTGCCAATAGACTCAAATGCTATCAAAAGCTATTATATTTGAAGATTCAGAGTTTCTTTTATTTCTTTCCCTGTAATCGAATCAATTTTTGGTAATCGTCTTACGTTCTGTAGTTATTATTATCTCTTGTAATGAACTACGTCTCACCTGAATTCTCAAGAATGAGATATGTAGGCAGCCTATGTCGGCTTCGGTCACCCTTTCATATATTTTCAATATTTTCCTTTTGTACTTGAATTACGTTCGACCTGAATTCTTAAGAATGAGATACGTAGGCGACCTATGTCGGCCTCGGTCATTTCCTTATCAAAATTTTCTTAGTTTTGTTAATCCTCGAGAAAGGGAACTACATTTGACCTGATTCCTGCCTCAACGTGATACGTAAGAGCCACAACGGTTCGGTCATATCTCCCGTAAGATTTCCATTTTTCTTTACAATAGAAACTGGGACATAATTTTTGAGAGAGACTCAAAAATTCTCAAGAAGAAGATCTCTCCGACAAGTCAAGACTTAAGTTACATTGAGAATTGTAACTGGGACATAATTTTTGAAAAGATCTCAAAAATTCCAGGATTCATTCATCAACAGTTCGAGATACCCCAAAACTTCTAACTGGGACAAAAAAATTTAAAAATGTAATAAAAAATTTCTTCAAGCAACACTAGAAGTTTGTAGTAAATTTCGAACATTTCAAGCATGATTAGAAGTTTAAGGCTAACTTCAAATGATCTCTAAAGTTTACGGTCAACTTTAACAATCTCTGGCATTGTTGAAGTTCAGAGTCAACTGCAAAATTTTCTAATTATAATAGATTTCAGCAGGACCATGTCAGAGATTTTCAAAGCTTTAAGGATCTTTTGAATTCTCTAGAACAAGCTATCGGACACACCAAAGTTTCGAACCAAGGGCATTCATTAAGCTTGACGTGACATGATACTTGGCATTGACCTTTTTCAAAAAAAAAATTTAAATAAAAAATAAAAATTGTCTATATGTTTCAAATATTTTTGAATAAGTGTTTTGTCTTGTCTATCGAGAAGCAAAAGACCGGAGTGATCAACCGAAGATAGCAAGACAAGGAACAAGCGATTGAAGAACTCAACACATATCAGTTTATTTTAAAAACTAACAATTTTATTTTGGATGCATGTCTATAAGTTTGCCTCAAAATCATTATATTCCTCCATTCAATGAATATGAAAAAGTCAAAAGGGAGATGAGCTCCCCAAAATTGACAACTTTTCTGTGGATGTAGGAAAGTCATTGAAGTTTTTCAGAAGAAAAAAAAAGAAACAGTTGAGAATACGAACAACAACACCTTGTTCAAATTCCAGCAAAACATGAGTCACAATGAATACAAATGTTCAAATACAAATAAGTGAAAGCATCACTCTCAATATGTACAAACATCTACAATGACATCAAATTATATTTTTCAGCATCAAGCACGTTTGAAGAATATTCACAAATCTTGTCGATATCAGACGCGGTAATGTGAATTACCCAAAGGGACATTTCTACAGTATTATCTAATGAGATAATACAACCATCCGGAGGGACATTTCTATAATATTATCAAATGAGATAGTACCACCACCCAGAGGGACATCATCGTCATTTTATCGACGGAATATCATCATCCTGCCAATGGATCAACATTATCCTACCAATGGATCATCAACAAAGAATCGTCATCCTATCAATGGAGCACCAACGTCATCACCCAGAGGGACATCAACATAATTCTACCAATGGATCAACATCATCCTGCCAATGGATCAACATTATCCTACCAATAGCTTATCAACGAAGAATCGACATCCTATCACATAATCCTACCAATGGATCACCAATGAAGAATTATAATCCTATCAATGGAGCATCAACGTCATCACCCAGAGGGACATCAACATCATCCCACCAATGAGGCATCATCATCATATCATGTAGAAACATCATCCTACCAATGGATCATCATTTTTCTATCAATGAAGCATCGTCATCCACATCATATCAAGTCATCATCTACTACGTCAAAACTGATAGAGGCTGACATCAGAATATTTATAAAAAAGAACATGTGTCGAATATGGTAAAACATATCATTTCTCTATTTAAATTATAGTTTTTGCTAACAAGTTTATTTCATTCTTTGTCGAGAGTATCCAATAGGATGAATTCTCAAATCAAACCATAGGTGAAGATGACCTCAGAAAAGATACATCACAACGTGAAACGTTTTCTTAGCGCGAGCTGAGAAACAAATGTCATCGAGCCTCCACCTTGTTACAGTTGAACTATTATCGAGTCATTCACCTCGTTACAGTTGGATAATCATCGAGCCATCCATCTCGTTATAGTTGGATAATCATTGAGCCATCTAGTTCATTGAAGAGATCACTAGAGTTTTCCATGCAGAAAACAAGCAATGACATCTGCAAATCCTCAACAAATTATGAGTTGTAATAGATATATTGTGTTCTAAAACGGTATCCATTATCTTTTACTCTCAATACATCTTTATTTTCTCATCTAGTTGAAAAAGATGTTTATGCTTATCCATTAAGATATACTCATTTGTTATATAAATGATCTTTCTTTATCTTTTGACTCAAACCGCTAGCTAAAGCGGCACTATGTCTACTAATTATTTACTTTGAGTGTGCAGACATATACTGAACATACTTATGTGACATCTTTTACAGCTAGAGTAACTGAAAAGCATCGTAAGAGATGCTACCACTTTTTCCAATTACGATTTCTACTAAGAAGTTTATTTCAGTCTTTGTCGAGAGCATTCAAGAGGATGAATTCTTAAACAAACCACATGTGTGGACGACATCAATAAGGATGCAACACAACGTGAAACTTTTTCTTAGCAGCGAACTGGGACATAGTCTGAAGAGGAGTATCAAACTCTTAGGACGCGAGCTAGAGCGACTTCCACCACAATCAAACCACAACCCTATCATAAGACATATGGGTTTTTCTTAAGTTTATCGGTTTCAGTTTCGCATGTGGAGAATTTTGGTTTCAACTGGAGGCATCTTTCCAATCCAAGTGATGATGCACCAAGAGCTTTGAAAATTATGTCCATGCGAGCTCTTAATTATGGGTGTGAAGCATGTCATATTCATGGCTGAGAGGTTGCAAACCTCCTTTTCATACTCAACTTACTTTGTCGCTTTTCTAGAACTAAAGGTTTTCTTGCATAATAGATTGCATTTTCAACTGATTGAATCAAACTACAAGCAGCCTGATTCCCTAGGTTTAGGGATATATAGGCGGGATCAATGTTAAAAACTCGGTTGTATTCCAACATTCGCCTTTAAATCTTATTCTCGAGCATTCGTCTTTTCATAATTCGATATCGAGATAGGTTTTGAATTCATTTATAATCGTGCGTCAAATCAAGCGTACCGAACTACAAGTGACCTGAATTCTCATATAGCCTGAAATATGTAGAAAACCCATTTCCGGGGTCCAGTCATAATTTCTAAAGTCTGTACCAAAATCCCATTCCCTAAAGAATGAAGATGTGGTCAGTCAAAATTGAATTCGTCAATTCATTTGCTTCGAATTTCTTTCATCAATCCAAGTCAAACAAGGGACAGTTGTTAACACCCAATTTTGGACCTCCATAATATAGATTAATCATCGAGCTTCTTAAATTCCCAACGATTTAAAATAATTGACTTTATAAAATTCAAAATGTTTTCCAAGTCATTTTAAGTAATTTTGTCATTTTTATGATTTTTAAACTAATGTATATATTTTTACAATTATGTATATAATTAGGTCATTTTATAAATATTTGAAAATCATCTCAAAAGATTTAATTTTTTAGTTAAATATTTTACTTGAATAAGTTTAGTTTAAATTATAGTTTTAATTTTGAGTAATTTAAGTTTAATTGAGTTTATTATTTTATTTCATTGAAATTAAGAAGCTCATTAGTTGATTATATTAGTTCGTCTTATTTAAATTTTAGCCAAATTCAGTAGTTAAACTCAATTTGGTTAAGTTTTAACTTAAGTTGGTTAATTTTGCAATTCATTTGGCCAAGTCTTAAATTACAAATCCAATCCATTCCTTACCAATTATTTCAACTCTTTTAGGCAATTTTTGGGCCTCAATTCCAGCAAATAGCTGGCCCAAACCCATTTCTTTCATCAATACAACAGCCAACCCATCTAGATACATTCAACAACCCACCAAAACAGACCCAATTCTAATTCTCCAACACCAAAATACCCATCCCAAAAAATGCATACAACGATCTAAACAAAAAACCGACCCTACCCTTGTTCATCTTCTTCATGATTGAAACCAAGAAATTCCAGAAACCAGTGACCCATCAACCTCGAAACAAGCCCAGTCCAATCGTGAATCGCGTCCAGCAGCCCAGAAAATCGACCCGAAGCGCGCGTCCCTCTCCCCCACCCTTTTTATCGTTCATAGGAAGAACGTTGGAGAATCCTTAGGTGTCAAAATATTACACCTCCTTCGTCCTTGCTCCTCGAATCGAATGTCTCCCCTCTTGTTTCCATTGAAGAATTGTACCAGATTCGAGCTAGCAATCTTATCCAGAGAATTTTTGAAATTCAAACTAAAGTTCATCCAAAAATCCCTCCCAATTTCCCCGTTAAATCGGTTCTTTTCTCCTTCTATATATACTCATTTTCCTTTAACATTAAGGGGGGTTTGTTTAGATGCTAATTTACTATCTAAACAGAGGGAATTTTCGTCAAAAGAAATAGACTAAGAGATAGAAAATCTCCATAAATAGCTACAGAGAACATACATTAATAGTTCACAAGCTTAGTGATTTTCTCATTTGAATTCGTCGGAGCTTGTCGGAATTCGGTGAAGCTCCGTTTGTGGTGAAGTCATCGTTCTTCAACTTGTCAGCTCAGTTCGCTACTCCAAACAAGGTAAAATCCCTCTCCATTCTTCACTTCTTTATGTTAATGAGTTGTTTGTTTGATTACATTTACATTTTGAATTTAGGCTTTAAATTTCTTTAATATTTACTGGGATGTCCATCGATGCCACTTCATTCATGTTGTCATTGATTTATCATGAACCTCATTGCGATGTTCACACTGTTATAAATAAAATGAGGCGTGTGACTTTCTGTTGATATGCATTCTTTGTCTAAAAATGGTGTGTTGGGGTTCATGTGTTAGCATCTTGTTGATATACTCCTAATCTTGTTAAATTTCTTAGTTACTGTTTATCTATTGTTGTTTGAGTGTGCTTTCACTAAGTTCTCCTTACTGTCTCTATCATTATCTTATCATAGTTTAACTTCTTAGTGCATTATTTCCCTGATCTGGTTCCTTTACCGGCATGGCCGGATGCTTAATGTTTTATATTGATTTCAATGTTAACCTGAGTTACTGCTTACCGTCTTCGCTGATTTTCCTTCATTCTTATATTCTGTTTGGATTTATTTCAGCTAGTACCTCTCTTAGTTGGTTTTTCATCTAGCTTATGGGTTGTCTAAATTCCCCTTTTGTGTCTCTTATAGTATAGATAATCTTGTCATGCTCCTCTTAATTTAATTTTAGTACTTAGTATATCTTTGCATTTAGGTGTTTTTCTTGGCTATGACCTCTTCTGGTTTTAGCATCAGTTTTTTGCTACTGTTAGTATCACCCTCAATAGATGTATGAGTTTTTTTAAAAAATGTTTGTTGTGATCCATATAAAGTGTATGGCTTTGATTATTTTTTATTTATTTTATGAATTCAAAGCTGGAAGTAAATGTTACTGCTTGTTTTAATAGCATGTCTTGACTCAAATTTCTCCCCAAATGCTCTTTATTTTCTTTAAAATACTCCATATGATTACTCAATTTTCTTTGGATTTTTAGAACTGTCAAAGTGTATTGAGTATTGTTTATTTCCCTTTTCTAAATCTTGTCTAGTCTTGTCTTGGGTAGCATGTGTTCTTCATTAGAAAATTGAAAGGCTCATGTTGAATTCATCATAGAGTGTTTTACTATTTGTTGCTCGATTTTGTAAATATTAATTCGATTTGGTTTAGCTTAAGTAAGAATAATGCTAAGCTTTCTCTTCTTTTTTTTACTATGCATGAATTTGGCCCGAGTCCTCGTGGACTCCCCATCCCTTGTTTGCGTTGTTGAGTTTTCGAGTCGACCTCATCTGGTTCAAGTGAAAAGGAGGGAATATTACAAGTCTGGAATTGATTTACAAGTTTTGGAAAAGTCCAAAATGGACTGTATACATTTTGATATACAACAATATACCTTGATATACATTCCAGAATGTTGAATTATAGGTTGAAAACAAAATGTAGTACTTGGAAGCTGAAATACAAGGCAAACGGGAGCAAATGATGCAGGAAAAGGGTTGTGATACATTGATATACAACCACTGTATACATGCCGACATACACTGTGATACACTATTGTATACACTGTGATACAGGGATGAAAATGAGCTAGAAAAACTCAAATGCAATAGCAATCCAAAAGGGGACCAAACTGGAGAGATTTCATAGTGAAATGGGTTTATAAATGCCCAAATGATGCAACCCCTTATTAGACTTTAGGACAGGTTTGGACCAAGCCCAAAATTTTGAATTTGGGCAAAGGGGCCCAAGTTTAAAGTTATTTTTTCCTTCCTTTATTATTATTCTTATTAACTCTAAACTTTTCTTGTTTGGTTTAAATTTAATTGAATCTCTAACGAGGAACCTTTTGGGTTAATTAAATCTCTTTTAGTAATCTTATTTAATTTATCTTACTTAGTCATTTTTTGACAAAAAGTAAAATTTTCTTCTATAATTATTTCTAAGTATTTAATATATATTTATTTGCAAATAATTTGAAATATCTTTCTCTTTAACTAATTTTCTAAAGTTAGTCAAATGTTTTAGTCAAGTCGTTGGTCAACCGCAAGTTAGCGGACATTCCAAGGGTCTAACACCTTCTCGGAATGTAAATTGAACCCTGAACCCCTTTTATTTTCAAACGATTTTATTCTGTTTAAATCTTTTGAAAAATTATAAGTTTTCTTAAGTTCTTTCAAAAATTAAATGACGACTCTCTTTTGAAAATCGATTTCTCTTCAAGTCATAAGTTAAGCCGATTTTTCGAAAACAAGTCATTTTTTAGTAAAACAACAATCACAATGTACGTTCTCATAATCATATAATCAAGTGTTGATTCATGGCATACAATTATTCAATCATACTCATTTACGATTAGTGTGATCAATAATGCAATATTCACATACATACATGCATTATAATGAAGTAATTACTAACATACATCACACCAACATGAAATCACAACCATCACCTACCTCGAACAAAGCTTGAATCCCCAAAGAAACTTGATTCTTCCCTTTCCGGATTCTTTTCGCTTGTTCTTGGTCTACAAATAATCAATATAACGCGAGGATCAATAAATAAGACCTAAATACCCGGATTATAATCAATGAAATCAACCCTAGGTCGAACCCTTGATCAATATACCCAGATTAGGGCTTTTTCCACCATAATTCCCATATCAAAACCTTCCCCAACAATAATTACCCAAGAAACTACGTTATATGGATCGAAATATGGATTAGGGGAGTAAAAATCTTACCTTTAGCACCAAAAGTTGTGGAAAACTGTCAAGAAACCACCTGGGTCGCCTCCTAGCTCTCAAGAACGAAACTTGCAGAAAATAATATTTTTGGGGTTTATTTTCGACTTAAATCGTGACTGTCCCGCCACAGCAGACCTCATCCCGCTACAACGGTCCCTCCCTTGAGGGAATAATCCTACCTTGGCGGCTTGCACGAAAACAGAGAGCTAAATTAAGAGTTCCTAACCCCCATTTCACAACACACCTTCATCCTATGACACTCATAAAGTACCCGTTCACGCTAAGATCAGTTTCGAGAGTTCTACTCGCCCGAATTCGATTATGTAAGGTCGTACGATTTCCTTAACGTCTTAGCTATCTACTCATGTGATCAAAAACATAATTATAGCTCTCATTCATTACCAAATTTCCCTAGACCTCACATGACTCAAATTTCGTCCAAATCTGGACTAGGCTAGAAATTTTCAAGTTACTACTCAAAAGTTTTCTGGTCCCAATTCTTTCCCCAATGGTTTTTCTCTAACGAAGGAATCAGGTCGTTACAGTAGACATTCTGGTGCAACTTTATTATTCGGCAGATCTAGAACCATTTCCCATTCATCAGGCCTGGGAGAGGTACGTCCTCCCTGTAATTGTCTTGTTTTGTTATGATTTCAGGGTCTGCGTCTACCTATATGGAGCCATCATCATTCGTATGGCTTGCTTTACATTGGAACTGATGTTGAGCCTCTCATAGCCTCTAAAGGGATGTGGAAATACATAAGAACTCTTAATTGGAAAAGAAATGCAACTCGATTTTCAATCTTGTTTCTAATAGGGGTGGTTGACCATTGAATCCGAGTTTGATAATTATTTTTATGTATGTAATAGTGCGAAATGAGAAATTCCTTTACTCTTATCAAGTAAATATACTCTTCTTAAAGTCTCTTAGAAATTCTATCGATTTGATCAGTTTCATTTTACATCCTTAAATTTTCTACTTTTAGATAGTAAGCTTTGCAAGTACTAAAATGGGTACTTGAGCAAATGAGAAGACTTAATTTTATCTCCTTAGATATTTGTACAGATATATCCACTTGTGTTTGTTGATAGATATAGCTATACTGTATTTTGTTAATGATTCATTTTGATTTGTGGAGGCTGCAAAATTGTTACAATACCATCCAAGGAATTTAAGGAATGTTAAAGCAATTTGCAAGTTCCCACTAGAAGTTGGAGGTGAGATGAAATTCACAAAGGAAATCCGCACAAAGTTCAATTCTTCTCTACACAAATGAACTTGAATGGCCGGTTGAAATCTTCCTCCTCCTTAATACATGCAGCAATCACTCTCTGCGTGTTACATATAAAAGAAGTCGAAGAGCTAGAAGGTGACAAACATTTTAAGGTTCACTATATCAAGGTGTGCAAAAGTAACAAATAATTTTGATTGCTTTATCATTTCTCTTCTTCTTAAGTGAGGGCAAAGTACGAAGTGTGTTACTCCCAATTGCACACGCAAGTGTACATGGTTGTGCAAGTAATATAGTGTCTCTTAAAAGAACCAGATTATTGAACCCAAAGGACTTGTCAATTAACTATTTTTACTAAATTATATTGGTCAAATTATTTATTTAAGAGTGCCAAAAGAACAAAATGCAGGAATAAAATAATAAAATTATTTACAGTGATTTGGAAAATCCCAGGGCTGCAGCATGCATTGAATCTCATGTATCATATTCTTGGCTTAAAACTAATTTTAGTTGTCAAGTTATTGATTTACAGGGTTAATTGTATGAGTCGGGTATCAAAGCTCTAGTCGCTTACTCCAGTTAGTTGTCTAACTATATCGTTGAGCGGGGATAAACATGCCTAACTGGCGAACATTTATATTTCATCCTGTTTCGTAACCAGGCAAGTTGTTCGTCCGGGCGTTACTCCTAAACACAAATCACCTCAACTAAATGGATCAATCGAGCTCTCTATATTCTCTGGTCTATCTAACCCTTCCTCTCTCGATTTTAAAATTAGACAATATATTTATCTCTAGATGGCCAATCAAGAAATACTAAAACAAGAATATAAAAGTAACTTATAATGACAACCAAGAATTAATTCATAAACCTTAAATATTCAACATTTGATTCGTAGCTACAGCCCCAGAACAAGGGCGTTTAGTGGTTTAGCCACTAATTTGTAAGAAGAGAAAGAAGAAGAAAAGAACCCTAAAAAGTATTGACAATTTTTTCTTGCAAAGTACGTCCTAATTGATCTCGCCCTCTCAAATAATTATTTTTATGGACTATTTATAGATATAGAAAACCCTAAATAAAATAACTGAGTCCAAAATAAATCGGGAAATCGAAACCCAAAGAGATCGGAATTGTTGTACGCGTGAAACTCTGTTCGTTTGGTGCTAGACGCACTGATGCACTCAAAGTCTGCCACGTGGCAGCTTGATTCTTTCAATTTCGCTGAATGCTGCACTTTTCCTTATACATTATTATATTGAATTTATGTCATTAAGCTGGCTCATTGATTTCCTTCTATAATCTTCCATCTTTAATTTATTTTAGCTTCAAATCTTTTATACTTTACACCAATTTACTCCTAGAAATAAAATACACTATTTAGCACAATTCATAAAATTCGAAACAGATATAAATAATAATTATAAGACAAATAATGATTAAAATATATATTTTTGACCTCACATCAAAGTGCATCAAATAATTGTTCTCAAAGGTCAAGTTATAAAACTGCTCTTTGTGGTATATCAAAGCTACAACAACTAGGATTGCAAGTTGCAACAATACACCGAAGAGATTCTCTTGCAATCAACAATATGGACATTCAATTAATTTACGAGTATAAAATGCAGAAAGAAAAGTGTAATCCATGATGGAGACTGATTTATTTGCTCTCAAATGGGTAATTTCTATATTTTCTACACTCCATAAATAAGTTTTATAAGCAACGAAGATATACCAGCTTTCTGGAAACAGAACTAGAATTGATTGAGCCATGAAGACACGGTAGAATCTATGTGATAAATTAGCAAGGCAGCTTTGATATGTGCATTGTGCAACTTTTGAAAATACTCATATGAGACAGATTCATATTGTTTATGAGCATAAATTGTGTAGTTTTAGTTTTAATGTTTTGAAGGTGTTACGTTTTTCTGCCTTTTTTGGTTCTTTATTATCATCATGTTACTCAATGACTCTACTCAAATTATTCACCGCTTCAAAATACAATGTTGGGCTTGTGTTGATACGAACCATAACCATCTAGTCCTATAAATATGTGTCTGTAATTTATACTTTTAAATATAGCGTATATATTTCATATCATAAAATTTAAGATTTAATGTTCCCAAAAATAATTTGATAGTCATGCAAGGGTGCACAACACACATATGGAGTAGTAACTTGGTACAAGCTTCTTATCTTAAAATATCTAAAATTATATTAAAATTGATTGGTTCTCTAAATTCTATTTGTGTCACATAAATTGAGATAAAAAGATAACACATATTAGGCCCGCGCTAGCACGAATTTCTGTATCATATTTTAATCTAAATATTGGAAATTCATAAGAATAGGAAAACAAGAAGCAAGAGTGCAATAATGGCATGAAATTAAAGTTGTTGCGCCATAGCTCATCCATTTTCTTTCTAAGGACATAGAAGCTTGGTTATCACCCAAATTCTATTTGTTTATATAGGTAAGTTAAATATAAAATACTTGCATGTTATTGAATTCTCTAGGCATAATATAAAAACCATTTCTAAATGAATTGGTTCAATTTTAGCATGAGAACTTAGGTATGAAACTTCATTAATTAGCACCATCTTATTTTCTTTTAAAAAAACTAATAATTGAGTGATTGAAAATCGTTTGTCCTAAGCTATAGAAAGAAGTGAAATTGATAATACAGGAAAAGGACGTGTCAATTTCATGTCACAATCCCAAGTTATGTCGTGTTATATATATTAGGGAAAAGTGAAAAATAACAAAAAATGTGTCAAGTTTGAGATAAAATAGAGAACAAGTAGACCAACATAAACAAAAAAACCCATGGGACACAACATAGGTTGCCACGTGAAAGGGATCGACCTTTTGGATACACCCTAATCTTCAGATTGTGACTATCTTAATTGTCCCTATTTCACCGCTCTTTCATTTTGTGTCTATCCCTCATTATAATTGTAATTGACAACTATTTATAATTCAATACACATATATTTATCGTATATACTGAATTATTCTATATTGCGTTTAATTAGAAATATTTATTAGTCTCGTAATTATTTACTCTGTCATCTATATTATGATAACGAAATAAGTTATTTCGACGTGAAGATGTTCTCACATACTAGAAAGCAGTATGTCAAATATGCAAACAATCAAAAGTGCTCACAACCGGACCAATGTGCATTGGTCCTTCGAGGTCAGACGCACCATTACTTGTTCTTTATGGCATAGATATATAAGGTTAAATTTCATTTTTATGAAAGTTACATGGAATAAATCTATTTTATTTTAATCTGATCTAATAAGATGGAAAAAAAAATTCTATTGAATTTGAACCTACGTACACATTGGGTTTAATTTTAGAGGTCCACGTTCTACTAAATGAAAGAATTGAATTGTAGGTGTGCTTTCTTATTATATACATTGAAACAAGGAGAGATCAAGAGCAGTTATTCCTAGTGATCGATCCAAAGTAGTGCTCGACTTTCTTTCGTCTTCACCTATGAAACATCACTGATCATGCAACCAGACTATGCCCCAAAAAGGCATAGCAAGAGTAGTATTTGTATAACCACACGTACTGGTAGGCATCATCGGTCAACCAGAATATCCATCGCATAATATAAGAAATCAACTGGGGAAACATGCAATAAGACTAATCGCTCCTCCACCTTTATCTTTTGAGTGCCCTTACCATTCCAAATATTAATGGCATACTAGGTCACTTGCCTCTAATCCCTTACTCGCTTCTTTCGTGATTACACCTAATCATTTTATCCCCTAAGGAAGTTTCAAATACACTGCTACCTACCCGGCCAACCACTCATGATACACTCTTGCACTTTCCTCACCTCTACTCAACTTATAACCTCATTCTAAATAACAAAGATAGCACTGGGACCCTTAGTTCCCCTTTACCATATTACAACCCGAATTGGGACTCTACCATTCACACTTCATTACACAACCAGATATCTCCAAATAACTTACCACATCGCAATCCTCACATATAAGAACATAATGTACAATCCCCCCAATCGTTTCAGGAAACATGCCCAATTCCACATTATCAATAATACGAGCAATTACACATGCATGACAAGTCAATGGTCCTCTCATGGAACCTAAGCCCAAACTGTTATTATGTTTTACTTTGTACTCTTAGTAGCTCCTGTACCTGTTTAGACTAGATCCCTGGGTGTGTTAATTATTTTACAAGTCTTAACTTTGAGTCGTTTAAAACTCTTGTTCAATAAAAATTTACATGAATTTTTTTTATTTGCCAGTTTTCTTAATTTCCGCATGTTTTAATTATTGGGAATTGAGAGTTCTCCTACTTAGGTGTTAGAGTAGGTGCCTGCACGGCCCGATGGATTGGGTCGTAACAGAAATCTTCATTTTTGTATATAAAAATCTAAAAGACCATTTTCTTTTATTCAATTTGTACTATCATTTTCTCTCTCTTTTTATAGGTGTAAAAAGATATGAATTGCTTTTCAATATGGGTTTTTTTATTTTTGCAACTTGAGCCTAAGCTTTTTGATTATATAATATGAATATAATAATAAATATCAAGGCAATAAATGACAAATCCACAACAATCCAAGTGTCCAGATATACTAAAAACAAATGGACAAGGATAAAACCAAATAGAGTATCATAAATATCCATTCCCAACACTAGAAGCTCTGCCCATTCCCAATACTCGTATGTATTGTATGTCCTATCTAGACACTCATTCTTACCACTATGTACTATCCTATCTAATCTTTTGGATATATATATATTAAAAAAAGATGCCGTGAAGTCTTTTTATTCCATCAACCGATAAACTAAATAAAAGAATGATTTAAATTTATATTTATGAAAGTGTGTGACTATCTCATTTAGAAATGATTTATGTTTGTTCTAATATTATATTGAAGTGTATGACTATTTCTTGTCAAAAGTTTAAATTATTAAAAAGAACACACTTTTATTATTAATTATAATAAAATTGTAGACACATTGACATATTCACCCAAACAGCCGGCCGAATTCACTGCTTACTTTATCTAGTCGGTATATATAAATAATTATTTTCTTCTTTAGATTTTCATATCTGATTTGAAATATAGACTCAAACAATTTGAATAACATGAAAATAATATATATACAAAAAGACTAAGGTCTTGATTTATATTGGATTTCAGAAACCCTACTAGAAACTTATTGAGTATGCCTTAAACCTCTGTAGTTCTCTGTTGAAGCCAATAGGAGAAGAATTGTAGAGTGTTGGTATCAGCTCTATAATGCTTTTGTGTAAACTCAAGGAGAGTTGGCCATGTGAAATCCGGATATATTCTAGGATTATTGGAGTCCACCAATTCTGCTGGTGGCCTCACCACCTTATCCTTCTTAGGACAAAGAAAAAAAGCAAGAGATTTTCTAGGTGTCTTGTTGTTTACTACAGCTCTGTGCAAACAACTTTTATACCTTCCATTTGAAAGCGCCTGCAAAAGGTAAAAATAAATAAATGTCACATTGAGTTAAACTATGTCATAAGAATAAACTACGTAAGGTAAAACAAATTTTATTTGACTCTCAAAATCAAAATTAGAAAATATTTATTATTTTCTATATTTAATAACCTTAATCACAAGATTGTTTGTCTAAGATGCCTTACATGTCTCACTTAAATAACATCAACTATTTGGAACAGTGAATTTGATAACAATAACAACAAAGTACTCAAATCTAATTTGTGTGGTACACTTTGACTTTGATACAATTTTTTTTTTTTAAAAAAAGAGGACTATTAATATTTTTGGACGTACCTTATTACATATGTCGTAATTTTTTCTACCTTATTACACCAGTTATAATATTTGTGTGAATATAGCAACTTTTTATTATAGACAAAATGAAAAGTTTAAAAATAATTATTTCCAAATATTGAAATGGACTAATAATGATAATAATGACATAGTGCCAAGCAAATTGATTGGAGGAAAGAGTAAATACTTTTGGTTTTGTAAAACGTCAGTTCAATTAGTTAAAATGACTAGTGATTAGAAGGCATATATGTTAAGAAATGTCTTTTCTTTCTTACCATAAATGTGTCGCCTATGTTAATGACAAAAGCACTAAGATTTGGACTGATGGAGCGCCACTGATTGTCCATGAAAACTTGAAGCCCTGAGACGCTGTCTTGATGGAGGATGGTTAATGATGTTGGGTCACAATGTGGTCCAGTTCCCAATGCAAGATCTGGTTTTAGACATGTTGGGTAATAGTTGAGTCTCATAATCGATTCATTTTCTTCAAAGAATTGTTTGAAATGATTCTTGCTCACGCCCAGGCTTTCACCCAAGAGTTCCATGATCCCAGAAGAGAGAGTGCTCATCGCATTGCAATATTCTTGGTAAAACTTCCTATCATAAAGAAAAAATAAAAAATAATAATCATTCTTCATATTGATGAATAAAGAAGAAAAAAAAATTACAACGTACAAAAAAGAGAAGATGTATCTTATCTAAAAATTCAACTCGTTATGGTGTAAATATTATTATTTATTTAATAAGTTTTGGTGAGATGATCACATAGCCAACATGGTATCATTTATGCAGACAGTGGTCTTGAGTCCGGATGAAACACACTTTTATATGTCTAATCAATTATATTTTCAACATGTCATTTGTCATCAGATTGACGTACGTGACGTATATAAGGGGTGTATTGAAGATATAGTTACGTAATTAACCCTAAATAATTTTTAAACTTTTAGATAAAGTAAGGACATAATTCAATAAAACAAAATATATAGTGACGTCCTCTTACCCGATATGGCTAAAGTCTTCACCCATTGTCTTTAGAAAATATTGATCAACCATGTGGGACGAGCCTTGTAGGGCAGAATATGGAAAAGAAAGTGTTTCTTTCCAAGGTAACTTAGACGAAAATCTTTCAGTAAAGCTACTAGCATAACCACAATGATCTCCTCTCTTCCTTTGAATCTTTTGCTTATTGGAAAGTGGTAACTCAAAGAACATGTTCATATAACGATGTGCAAGTGAGATAAGATTAGTGTCAACACCGTGATTTGCCACAAGAAAGAAACCGTGGTTCTTACATGCTTCATCAACGAGCCTAGATTCTCGCTTAGCTGCAATTGGATCACCAGAAAGGAACGCCCCTAAATCGATAAGTGGAACATCAAGTTCAGGAACACTACCACTAGGCTTCTCGTGGTCCGGCCATATAAATTGTCTAGGAATGTTGGACTCATGTTTAAGCACTGACGAATCGAAAATGAGTGGTTTTTTCTCATCGGACGATGTTTGTATCATAGGCATGACCATACAATCAATGGCCATTGTCATGAATTTTTCTTCTTAGAGATAGATAGGAAAGTTATAAGAGAGAAATGATGAAGAAAAAAACGAAAGCCGTTACGAGTGGGGAGAAAGGTAACAAAATATTTTGATATCTTATAGATGTCTTTAAGCAGGGAAAAAGATTATCACTTTGCAAAGTAGGGCTTCGTGAAACTTAAAATTACGGTATAAGTCCATAAGTTATTTGTCTTTTTCAAATTTAAACAGTAAAGCTCTTTCCCAATGGCCTTTGGCGTTTCTATCACGAGGACCTAACTCTGCGTGTGTGATATATCTCCATCTCCACTCAAAAAATATATATAATATTACCACCTCCGTCTCTTTTCAATTTATGCGACATATTTTAGATTTTAAAAATCATAATAATATATTTTTTAAAATATCAATACTTTTTAGATAGATTACGAGTACATAAATTTTAATTTAAAAAAACATTATATCCAAATTCACAATTAAAATTAAATTATTTGGCTCTTCTAAATTCGAATTATGTCACGTAATATATATATACTTATAATATAGTAATAATTTTCTAAGCTTTTGTTTTATTACATTATTTGTATTAAGATACATTGAAAAGTTCGAAGTTTGATTACTATTATTTAATTAAGAGTAAAGTATCAAAGAAATATCTCAGTATTTTTTTTTAATTTTTTGGATTTTCATGTCTAATCTATTGAAAGTGTGAGTTTCATATTTAAGCTATCACTTATTAATTTTAAAAAAATACCTTCGTGTGTACGTAATGCAATCTCTCTTATATTTAAAAAATCTTGTCTCATAATATTCTACATGGATAAAACATTTCACCTTGATAAAAGTTAAATAAACTATTAATATTAGTTTAAAGTTAATGACTAAAATATGCATTTCACATAGATAAAATATTTCACCTTGACAAAAGTTAAATAAACTATTAATATTAATTAAAGATTTAAATATCACTATCCCTCCAAAAAAAAGAAATTGATTTTTAATAAAATAAAATTTTAAACATTTTTCTTACCCCATTCTACCACCTCCTCCCCCATAATCCCCCCGCCCCAAACAACCCACTCCTTCCGAATTTTTTTTTAGATATTAGTTTTTTAAAATAAAAAAATTATACTCCATCTCATCTAATTTTTCACTCTCAATTTTTCCTACTTGCGTAATAAATATAACATAAATAAAATTTTATTTTAAACAAAACTTGAGGCGTAAAATATATTTTCTTAAAAATATACTATGTATATATCTAACACAAAATAAATAAAAAAATTAGGAGCAAACGGTTAGGAGGGAGTGGGATGAGAATATTTTTTAGAAAAACAATAAAATTATATCTATTTGGAAGAGGTGTAGGGAGAAGGGGGAAGGGCGGAGGGGGATGAAGTAAGATTTTCTTTTAAAAAAAAAAATGGGGAAGGGGGGTTATGCTGGAAAGTGGTGGTGGAGTGAGGTAAGATTTTTTTTCTAAAGAGATAATGATATTTTAATTTTTAATTTTTAATTAATATTAATAATCTATTTAATTTTTATTAAGGTGAAATGTTTTGTCCTGTTGAGTGTCAGATGACACTTTTTTAATGTAAAAGAGACAGTATTATGCACACAACATGAAGAGAGTGTAATAAAATAAAGAAATGTGTTTCTCAAACTAATGAGTGATGGTTTAAATATGAAACTTACACTCTCAATAATTTAGATATGAAACTAAAAAAAAGATAATTTTAATGTGTTTTTGACAATTAATTATTTTAAATATAAAAGTAATATTAAAAAATATCTTCTTTGATTTGTTAAAAAAAGTAATATAAAAAACAAATAAAATTGAATGGGAAAGAAATATATTAGACTAGGATTCATTTTTCATTTTACACGTATATTAAGAATTATATAAAAAGAAATACTTCTTTTGTCTAACAATAGTTGTCTACTATACTATTTTAGAATGTCCAACAATATCTATCCGCTTTATGGAATCAGTAGATAATTTTTCACTTAGTTCCTAATTTACTTTTATCATCAATTATAATCATTCCCTATTACATTTTTCAAGACATATTATTTATTATATTCAAAGAGAGATCTAGTAAAATTATCCTTCTATTTATAATTTCTTAAGAAATGAAGTCAATAGTGTCGTTTGGTGTGAAGGATAATATCAAATAGTCCTGTGATTAAATTATAGTACCACTTAATTTGTTATTTGGTTGGCAAGTCCGAGATAACTTATTCCGGGAATATCGGGATAAGTTATCCCTCCCCTTGGGTGGTATAGTAATTCCGGGATAACTTATCCCGGGATAAAATAAGTAAATAACAAAAATGTCTCTTTCAACTCTTTTTATACATCACTTTTTTGCATTTATGAAGGGCAATTTTGTAAACAAATAAATTGTTCTTAAAATTTATTATTTTGAATACAACAAACCAAACACTCAATAAAAAATAATCTTATCATAACTTATCCCATCATAACTAATTTCATCATAATTAATCCTATCATAACTTGAATTCAAACCAAACGACCCTAGTATGCACTTTTTTATAACTTACACTATCATATCGTTTTTAATGATTTGCACCCTTATTTCCTTAATTCTTTACAAAAGCATAAAAAAATCTGTCTTTTCAATTATTTATAAGAATAAAATAGAAAAATTAACAATAGTAGTAACTAGTTTTTCCTTAATATAATTCTTCCACATTGCATAGACAATCTTTTCACGTTAAAAATGATTCTTTATTATTTTTTATTTTTAAAAAAAAATAATGGATTTTCGGTCACAAAACATAAACTTATGAGTCAACTTTTACATTCTTAAAAAATTGAAAAAACAACTTGAATTTAAATTACTAATTTTAAGAGGATTTGAGATTTAAAATTATAACTTAAAAACAAAAATAAATATTATGGAGATTTCGTAAATAAGCTCTGATTTTAAATTAAAGCTCCAAATACTATATATATATATATAAAAAAAAAACAACTTTTGGAGGCGAATAATTGGGTTTGTCAAAAACTAAAAAGTAGTGGGGTTTCACAAAAAGAGAACGAACTAATTGTTGAGTTAGAAGAGACATGAGCCAATGGTTCACACCTATGATGTTTTCTTTTTGTATACAAACCATTACTTCTGTCATTCAAACACTATTAATGAATACATTGTTCTTGCAACATGTCCCTACATTCGGTATAAATTATTAGTTTTATTCTTAAATTATTGATATTCTTAAAAATATTTATTTAATTAACTAATTGAACTTAAATATATTTCTAATTTTACAATATGAGTGAAATACACCCCTAAATTTCTATTAAGTAAGGATATTTTCAATATCTGTCTCGAATTTTTACTAAGAGTTTCATGCTCCTAAAAAAGTTTGAAACCACTTGATATATCATGTGGCAAATCAAGGGTGATCAGGAGTGTCTCCAAGTTTAATTAGTCAAGTAAATCGATATTTTTAAGACTACCTATAATTCGAGGACAAAACTTATAATTTGCGCTAAATTCAGGAGTAGGGGTGTACAAAACCGAACCGAAAATCGAACAAAACCACAAACCGAGTCAAACCGAAAAAAAATCCGACTAGTGGTTTGGTTTGACTTGGTTTGATATTGGAAAAAAAAATCCGACTATATTTGGGTTGGTTTGGTTTTAACTAAAAAAAACCAACCCGAGACCAAACCAACCCAACATTATATATGTAATTTTAAAATTTTATTTAATACATAAAAGTATTTACTTTGATATAATTTTAAAATATTTCTTATACTATTTCATAGTTTTTATCTTTTAATATATTATTTCAAGTTTAAAACATAGATTCGGAATAGTCCAATAAAGATTATAGTTCATAGATGTTGATAATTATAATAAAACTTAAATCAAAATTAAATTAATAATAATGCAAAAGAAAATCAATTCAACACTAAGAATGACAATAATATTGAATATTTGTTCTTTAGTTTTACATTGGTTTAGACAATTAAAATACATAATCTAATTTTAATTTTCCTTAAATATTTAGTAATGTAACTAATACTTATTAAACTTATTTTAGCATGATTTAATTTTTTGAATTATAATCATTTTCATTATGACTTTGTAATATTTATTTTATATGATGATTTCATTATTATTTTTTATTGAATATTTTAGTGTCATTGGTACTCATCTCATATTTTGTGTTATTTTTTTAAGCAACACCTTAGATAATTGTATTTTGATTGGACTAAATAAATATTTGAAGCACAAGTTAATTATATGTTTGTATGTAAACTTTATCGAAAAAATCCAAAAATATGATGTTTATTAGTTTGGTTTGATTTATAAATTTAAAAATTTGACACAATGGTTTGGTTTGGTATTTGAAAAACCTGAACCAACCCAAGGTTTAAAAATTCCGAATTTTATTAGTTTGGTTTGGTTTATAAATTTAAAATTTTAACACAAATGGTTTGGTTTGATATTTGAAAAACCCGAACCAACTCGGTCATGTACACCCCTATTCAGGAGTATTTTTAGTACTTCTTTCTTATTTTTATGTTTTAAATTTTACATAAAACTTATGGTGAAGTATTTATAATTTAGAGCTTGTTTGACATTGCTTTGGGAGGCCAGAAACACTTATTTTGAGAAAAAGTAATTTTGTTGAAAAATTAGTGTTTGACAAATCAGCAAAAGTGTTTTTAAATGAAAGTAGAAGTAGTTTTTCTGCTGTCAGGGAGAAGCTAAATATTTATGCTTTTTTCATAAACAAAAAATTATTTCTCTCAAGACTAAAATATTTTTTTTCATATATACATATTTACCAATATATTTCTTATTAATTAATTATCATATTTCATAAGTTTGGTTAAATTTCATTTAAGAATTTTTATTTTTATTTTTATATAATAAATTTTATAATTTATTTTACGTTTATATATTATATATTATTTTGCCTATTATTATGCAGAATTAGAAAAAAGGTAACAACAATATTTTTACAAGATAGAAAAAGAAAAAAAACAATTAAAGATTTAAGCCTCCCAAAAAGGTATAATATTGATTGAAAATTTAAACATGTACATTTCAATTTAATAAAAATAAAAATTTAATTATTTTTTATAATACCTATTTTGAAATAGTTTCTCTATAAAATAGTCTTAATATTAGAAGTACATTAATAGTTGTCTTTTTTTATAATTTAACTCTCAAAAGCATTTTTTAAAAGATCAGTAAAACACAATTTGCTTATGAAAAACACTTTTCAAATGAACTAGCTAAACATAAATTGTTTTTTTTTTTTTTCAAAAAACACTTTTTCAAAAGTCATTTAAAAAAAATATATTTTTAAAAATAAGTTATTTTAAGCAGCAATACCAAACAAGCTCTTAAGAGTGAATTAGTGTCGAAAGCAAATATGGGAGTGGATATGAATGAATATTAGAGTGGATTTGTGATGCCCTGGCCACTTCAAGTACAAACCTCAACACATGCATTGGTAACTCACTTGGCAAACATTCGCACACACATTATCTATCCCATCAGTATTACTTTTTCTCTTTAAGAAAGAATTAATGATTTAGTTTGACTTAATATAAAATTTAAAAAATAAAGAATATTTTTTTAATTTTGTAATCTTAAAGTAAAGATATGTCAAATGTATCAAAATACTCTTTAATATTTGGTCTTAAACATGTCACATGAGAAACTGAAATCAAAGTATTGCCAAAAAAGAAAAATGAATATTTTTTTAAAAATAAATTTTAAAAAAAGTAGGTCATTAATTATTATTTTTAAACGAAGAGAGTACTAATTATTGGAAAGAGACATTTCACTAACAATCAAGATTCATATAATGCCAAGGATCAAGTCAAAATCGTATCTATTGTAGAAATTTGTTTGCTTTTCGGAGAAGAAATCTTCACAAAATTCTTTACTGAAACTTTACAGAAATTACAGAAGGAAGAAAGAGAATATGTCGTTACTTATCTCTCGTTTTTTTTCTTTTGAAGAACATTAGAACTCTCCTACTTGTTTAACAAACACAAAACACCGGTTCAGGAGGAGTTCTAACAATTGTATTTTTATTATTATTTAATAAATTAAATGTATAAAAATAAAAAATATATATATATATATATTCGAGTTGACCCACATGGATAATTCAAATTTAATTTCTCCACTTTCCACAGACACATAATAGGTCTATTCTCATTCCTATTATCTAATCACTACTAAAAAACTGCTAAAAAACGGCGAACAGAAAAGCGACGGACGGCGTCGCTCCAAAAAGCGACGTCACTTGCCACACTGCCCATCGCTTTTTAATAAAAATAATTATTTTTAAAATTATTTACAAAAAGCGACGGACAACATCTCTTAGTCCGTCACTTTTTTCTGCGGATTTTTACGCCAAATATATATAAAATTAACAATTATTTATTTAATATAAATATAGACGTTGTCCGTCGCTTTTAATTAAAAATAATTATATATAAATTTAACAATAGCCACGCCGTCCGTCGCTTTTGAATTTTTTTATTTTACTAATTATTCTTTTATGAAAGTGACGAACAACATCTTTATGTCCGTCGCTTCTTGGTCAAATTATTTGGTCAAATATTTTAAATAAGCGATGGACTGCGTCTCTATTTCCTTCGCTTTTTGGTCAAATTGTTTGGTCAACTATTTAATGAAAAGCGATGGATGTAGAGACGCTGTTCGTCACTTTTCAATAAACATCTGATATACAGACGCGATTTTCCCCCATTCTCCCCATTTTTATTTTCTCAAATCCTCTCCTCTCCTTCTCTCCCACTCCACCGCCGCCGTCCCTCCATCAGTTGCTGCCGCGGATCGGAGTCGTGAGGAGCTGTCGCCGCCGTCGCCGTCTCACCTGCCGAAGCTGTCGCCGCTGCCTCCTTCCCCTCTCTCTTCATTCTCTCCTTGATCTCTTTTAAGGTTAGGGTTTTATTTATTATTAAAATTTATTTATTTATTTTTGATTTGTTTTATTTTGTTAGTTATTTAATTGTAATTAGTTTATTGATTTTGTGTTTATTGATTGTTAGTTTGAATTAGGGATTATTTGATTGTTAGTTTGTGTTTCTTGATTGTGAATTGAAAATTTTAATGTTATGGTTAGTTTGAATTAAGGTATCTTAGGATTTATTTGAATTTTGGTATTTCTTGAGTTAATTAGTTTGGTTTTGGGATTGTAAGATTATATTAATTTGAATTAGGGCGTATTTAAGGAGTTGTTTGAATTTGGGTATTATTTGAGTTAGTTTGAATTATTATTGAGATTTTAGGACTAATAGTTTGAATTTGGGATTAGGAATAGCTAGTTAGTTTGAATTTAGGATTTTAGCACTAGTTAGATTTTGGGATTTTAGGACTAGTTTGAATTTGTGATTTTAAGACTAGTTTGAATTTTGAATTTAGGACTAGTTTGAATTATTATTGAGATTTTAGGACTACTAATAGTTTGAATTTGGGATTTAGCACTAGTTGATTTTAAAATTCTAGGAGTACTTTCAATTTGTGATTTTAAGACCAGTTTGAATTTGGAATTTAATTTAGGACGAATAGTTTGAATTATATTTGATATTTTAGGACTAATTAATAGTTTGAATTTGGGACACTAGCTAGCTAGTTTGAATTTGGAATTTTAGGGATTTGAATTACAACTTAATTAGAACTTATAATTAATTATAACTTGAATTTACTATAAATTGAACTTAATTAGGAATATGAACTTGAAATGTTGTTGAGTTTAATTTATTAGAACTTAATTTTTATTCTTATTAGAACTTGGATTTTATTTGAACTTAATTAGAATTTTGTAGTACTTGAAAATCTTATTGATCTTAATTAATTTGAACTTAATATAAATTAATTAGAACTATATTAAACTTAATTAATTTATAATAACTTGAAACTTAATTAGGAATTAATATAAACTTAATTTTGATCAACTAATTAACTAGAACTTGAACTTAATTAATTAGTATTGATTAATTAGTTAAATTTTAACTTTGTAGATCTTGAACTAATTGAACTTAATTAGACCAAACAAAGCATATTTTGGGAACTTCATTAGACCAAACAAAGCATATTTTGAAGTTGAACTTAGACTTGAACTTGAAATTAGAACTTGAACTTAGAATTTGAACTTGAACTTAGAACTTGAACTTGAAATTAGAACTTGAACTTGAACTTGAACTTAGAATTTGAAGTTGAACTTAGAATTTGAAGTTGAACTTAGACTTGAACTTGGAACTAATTAGCTTGAATATACAACTAATTAAGTTTAGAAATTAGATATGAACTTGAATTGAAAACTTAAACTTATTAAAACTTGAATATATATATATAAAACTAATATTCTTGGATTTGAAGTTTATATTTAACTAATTTTACAACTTTTCGTGCTAGGCAACTGAAGAGGCTCAAGATCTAAAAAATTTGACACAAGACTATTGTAACATCTCGCAATTTGAAGTAACTAGGAAGAAGCTAATAATTGGAAATAGTCATTTTGGAAAGAATAAAAATCTGGAAATTTGTTTAAGTTAAGAAAAGTTGAGTTTTGGTCAATTTCAAACGGTCATAACTCTTAACTCGGAATGATTTAGGTGTACTTACAAATATGGTTGGAAAGCTCTTGGAATGATCTTTTCAACGTCGCCAAATTTGCGCTATTCTGAGTTCATATGAGTAAGTTATGCCCTTCAGAAGTTGGGTTGTTCGAATAAGGAAAGTCCAATCCGGATTTTGGAAGAGTAGTTTGGTCTTTTCCTTACCCAACTTAATTAATTCGTTTTTAGGAGTTTAATTGGGGTAAAGTCAGATTTTAGTCAGTTTTAGAAAATTGAATTTCATGCTACGGCTTGGAGAAAGGAGAAAAGAGGAGAAAGGAGAAGAACGTTCAAGATTCGTTCAAGATTCGTCGAGATTAGCTTGTGGATTTCGTTGGGGGTGATCCCTACAAGGTATGTGAGATCACATAGCGTTGGGTCCATTCACCACATGCCAATCATGTTTAATTCAACGTATTTTCGTCCTAAAAAGATTGAGAATTTGATGTTCTTGATAGTTGTTCTTGAATTGATTTCGTTCTTGAATATGAGTTGGGATTAAGGAGTTTCTTGATGTTAAAATGTTGTTTCTTTGAGTTGTTTGGGCTAGATTTTGTGTATATGATTTGGGTACATGAATCTAAAGTGAATTTGAGAAAAAAAATCGGATTAAAATGATTTAGGATCAGAAAACGAGATCAAAAGTTCGTCAGAATTTCGCCTGAAGGGAGGCTAGCGCGACGCGCCCCCGTAGCACCCAAGGGGTTGGCGCGGCGCGCCCAGTGCGCCAGAATTGAGCCCCAGTAAGTTGGGGCTGGCACGGCGCTCCCGGGATGCGCCCAAATCGTCATTTTCCACCAGTTTTGTCGTTTAGCCTATTTAAGTCCTTCTAAAGTGTACTAACACTTTCCATTGATTCTAACTAATCTAAATGACTTCTAAACATCTAGAAATAATCCCAAAACATGAATCATAACCTTGAATCCATAAATTCAAATTCAAGGAAAGTCAAGAGCCAAGTCTAGGAAGTTCTTAGAGTCTTTTCAAGAAGTCTTTTGCAAATGCTTTTAACTTTGTTTTAAGACTTAAAGTTCAAGTTGAGTAAATAGTAAAGTTTGAAGTTCATTTCTTCAAAAGTATATGGGGACTATGTATTTCCAAAGGGTTTAAAATGTTTACACATTTAAATAAGTAAGGAAACCTCGATTTCCAAAGAGCCTAGGGCTAGTTTTCAGAAAAGAGTAAATGCTTTCATAATTAAGCAAGAGGGGAAAATTTGATTTCCAAGATAGCTTTTGAGCTAAGTTTTTTGAGCAATTATCTCAAATCATAGAAAGAAATATGTTTTTAAACATAAAGAGCTAGTATCATATTTTGGGAGTAGTATTGAGCACCGATATGGGGGAGCGTACAGAGAACTCACAGCCCCCATAAACCATGTAGCCAGCATGAGTAGAAAATGGTCATACTTTTTAGATGAATTCTTTAATTTTTTTTAGCATAGACTAGTGGATCCACTTAGTGAGTTAGGTCATATACCCCCGACAAGGTATAGAATGGTCTTTGGCAGCGTGAGGTAAAGTGTTGTATCATCACTATAGCTCTTAAGTGATGGTTGTAACTCCTACAACAGTATTTTATATTTTTATATACATCAGTTTATTTGTATTTTTACATACATCTCGGAGTTATATGTATCTTTGCATACACACAGAGTTGACATCATGTTTTAAACAGTTTTTCCTTATATTGCACTTGTTTTTAAATTACTTTATATTGACATGAGTTCAGTTATGTTAAGTTGAGTTGAGCCAAGTAAGTTCTTCAGATTCCTTTCATGCCTAAGTTGTGTTTAGCATTCTAACTAGCATACTCGTACATTCAATGTACTGATGCCAGTTGGTTTACATCGTCTTATAATGAAGATGCAGGTAACCAAGATCAACATCCAGCGCATTGTTGATCCAGTTGAGCTTCAGAGTTGTTGGTGAGCCTCATTGCATTCCGGAGGATCCCCATTTTTTCATTACTTTATCATTTTAGTTCATTAGGATGTCTGGGCCTGTCCCGACATCCATCTCAGTTGTTTTAGAGGCTTCATAGATAGTCATTCAGATGTTAGTTCATTCGTCATCATTTTGTTATTGGCTTATGTTCAGATTTGAGTTGCCATTTTGGCTAAGTTAAATGTTTATTTTTAAAATATTATAAGTTCAGTTTGAGACAGTTGAGTTATTTAGCATATGAATCCTTTTCTTAATGCTTAAAGTCTTCCTCTGAGTAAGTAAACCAGGCCAAGGGTTCGCTTGGAGCTAGCAATGGTTCTCGAGTGCCGGCCACGTCCAAGGTGTAGGTTTGGGGCGTGACAACTATAATATTTCTTTCATCAAAGTAGGAGATAAGGTTTGTGCTTCTAAATTTCTAAAGTTCAAGTACAATTGTTTTCAATAATGTGTTTGTGTCCATATAGTATCGATACTTAGCTTTAATTTTGTGATAATTTTTTTGTGTCCATCGAGTGTTTGTTAAGCATAAGTACCAACACTAGTTGATCCTATTGATGACAAAATTGATTTTCTAGCAAGATCGATTTGTGTCCATCTAATTTTGATATTAAGCTTTAATTTAGGAATAATGTGTTTGTTTAGCATAAGTACCAACACTAGTTGATCCTAGTGATGATAAAATTGATTTTCTTGCAAGATCGATTTGTGTCCATCTAGTGTTGATATTAAGCTTTAATTTAGGAATAATGTATTTGTTTAGCATAAGTACCAACACTAGTTGATCCTATTGATGACAAAATTGATTTTCTTGCAAGCTAAGATCGATTTATGTCCATCTAGTGTTGATATTAAGCTTTAATTTAGGAATAAAGTGTTTGTTTAGCATGAGTACCAACACTAGTTGATCCTATTGATGACAAAATTAATTTTCTTGCAAGATCAATTTGTGTCCATCTAGAGTTGACACTTAGCTTTAAAAAGTTGTTAAGTTGTTAAAGTTAAAAAGTTGTTAAGTTGTTTAAATAAGTTAAATTAAATAATGTGATTTTGTTGATGGATTTCGTTGTTGGAATTAAGTCAAAACTAAACCAGTTCAAGTTAAAAAGTTGTTTAAATAAGTTCAAATAAATAATGTGGTTTAGTTGGTGGATTTAGTTGTTGGAATTAAGTCAGAACTAAACTAGGTCAAGTTGTTAAGTTGTTTAAATAAGTTAAATTAAATAATGTGGGTTTGTTGATGGATTTAGTTGTTGGAATTAAGTCAAAACTAAACTAGGTCAAGTTAAAAAGTTGTTAAGTTGTTTAATAAGTTCAAATGAATAATGTGGTTTAGTTGGTGAATTTAGTTGTTGGAATTATGTCAAAACTAAACTAGTTAAAGTTGTGTAAATAAATTCAAATAAATAATGTGGTTTAGTTGGTGAATTTAGTTGTTGTATTAAGTCAAAACTAAACTAATTAAGGTTGTTAAGTTTTTTAAATAAGTTAAAATAAATAATCTGATTTAGTTGGTGGATTTAGTTGTTCGAATCAAGTCAATACTAAACTAGTTAAAGTTAAAAAGTTGTTTAAATAAGTTAAAATAAATAATGTGGTTTAGTTGTTGGAATTAAGTCAAAATTAATTGAATATCTATATTTTTGTAGATGGATCATCATTTGTGGATGTATAATATGCATTATGAAATTGGTGCGGGTTTGAAACCTGAGTTTATTGACGGTGTTAGAGATTTTATTGAACATACAATGACACTTGACATTTTCAAGAATAATGGATTGGTTAGGTGTCCTTGTAGTGCATGTAAGTGCTTAAAATTTTATAAACCAGATACATTTATGGTTTATTTGTACCGTAATGGATTTAAGCCTAGATATTTTATATGGATTGATCATGGAGAAATAGATGGATTGAATGGTATGTTTTATAATTTGATGCATGTGGATGAATATAATATGATTGCACTACATAGTCAAATAAGGGTTGAACATGATAGGGTTCATGAAATGATCAATGATGCTACGGGGTTCATGGTGAGATGGAACTGGAACAATATTTTGATGAAGCTCCTAATGAAGAAGCAGGACGCTTCTGTGATCAATTAAAATAGTCTAGTCGTCCACTATGTGAAGGGAGTGTGCATTCTTCTTTGTCAGTTGCAGTTAGATTAATGTATATTAAATCAGATTGGACTGTTCCTAATGCAGCTATGGACTCCATGATTGATCTTTTGGGTGAACTAGTTAATCCGGAGTTTAACATACCCAAGAACTTCTATCAGGCAAAGTGTTTGGTTTCCAAGTTAGAATTGACGTATGATAGAATTCATTGTTGTGTTAATGGCTACATGTTGTTTTACAAGACTGATAGTGAATTAGAAAATTATAAGTTTTGTGGACATGCTCGTTATAAGAGGACTCCGACTGAAAAAATGGTCCCAGTTAAGGTGATCCATTATCTACCTCTCATTCCTAGGTTAAAGAGGTTGAATGCATTGATGAGGTCTTCCCCACATATGAGATGGAATCGTGAAAATAGAAGGTTGTCGGATGTCTTGTCTCATCCATCTGATGGTGAAGCATGGAAGCATTTTGATAATGTATATCCTGATTTTGCTAGTGAACTAAGAAATGTTAGATTGGGGTTGTGTACAGATGGTTTCACACCATTCTATAATTCTGCTTCGCCTTATTCATGATGGCCTGCATTTCTTACTCTGTATAATCTTCCTCCTGAAATGTGCATGATCAGTCCCTACATCTTTCTAAGTTGTGTTATTCCACGTCCCCGTAATCTAAAAAGTTTAATTGATGTATATCTACAACTATTGATAGATGAGCTCAAACAATTATGGTTTGAAGGTGTTTTGACTTATGATATATCAACTAAGCAGAATTTTGTTATGCGTGCTTCTTTAATATGGACTATTAATGATTTTCCCGCATACGAGATATTGTCTGGTTGGATGACAGCTGGAAAGCTAGCATGTCTGTATTGCATGGAAAATAGTAAGGCATTCACTTTAAAGCATGGCAGAAAAAATACATGGTTTGATTGTCATCGCCAGTTCTTGCCAATGTACCATGAGTTTATAAAGATGAAAAATGCATTTAGGAAAAATAAGGTTGAAAATGACTCTCCCCCCCCCCCCCCCCCCACCTCCATTACTCACAGGGCATCAAATTTAGGAGAGAGTTTCTCAATTACCTAAAAGTATAGAAGCTTCACCTTCAAGACTTTCTGGATACGGTGTTGAACATAATTGGACCAAACAAAACATATTTTGGGAGTTGCCGTATTGGAAGGAAAATCTGCTACGACATAATCTTGATGTGATGCACATTGAAAATAATTATTTTGACAATTTGTTTAACACAGTGATAGATGTTAAGGGAGAATGGACATAAAGAAATATTGTAGGAGAAAAGAGTATGGCTGCAGGAATTACATAATGGTAAAATAGTTAAGCCAAAGCCAGCTTTTCATTCATATTGGATGAGAAACATGAATTATTAAGTGGGTTAAAATTTTGAGGATGTCGGAGGGCTATGCTTCGAATTTAGGAAAGCAAGCAGATATGAATGAATGAAAATTAATAGGTATGAAAAGTCATGATTGTCATGTGTTCATGGAAACTTTAATTCCTATCGCTTTTAGCCATCTACCCGAAAGGATATGGAAACCAATCACAAATATAAGTCTTTTTTTAAAGATTTGTGTTCTGAAAAGTTGTTGGAGAGTAGTTTAGACAGGATGGAGGAAAATATTCTTGTTACTACTACTAAGTTGGAGAAGATATTTTCATGTGGTTTCTTTGATGTGATGGAGCATCTTCCAATTCACCTTGTACAAGAGGCCCGCCTCGGAGGTCCGATTCAAACAAGATGGATGTATCCATTTGAGAGGTATCCATTTGAAACATTCACTAAGTTAATTATATTCACCAAGTCTTTTATTAATATATATATATATAATATATATATATGCAGAAAAATTGGCAGTACCAAGCAAACGATTAAGAAAAGGGAAAGGATTGAAGGATCAGTTGTTCAAGGTTATATTGGAAGAGAAACTGGTGATTTTTATTCTTTTTACTTTGGTGATGAGGTGTCATGTAGGAGAAGCAGGCCCAATCGCAATGATGAAGGCGATATTGATCCTTTTTTTCCACCGATATTAATTTTTAATCAAAATGGTCGAGGATCTAAAAAGCGTGGAAAGCGAGGATTCACTGATATGGAAATGCAATCAGTTGTGACACATATTTTGCTTAATTGTCCAGAGATTCAACCATATGTGAAGTAAGTGTTAAAAATATGTTATCAAATTACATACTAATAAGTGTTCATTAACTAATAAAATACTTGAATGTAAAATGATCAGCTTGTTCATAAACACATGGGATAATGAAGCCCTCTATACAGAATTTTCCAACTAGCTGATGAACTATGTAAGTATGCAATCACTAAGTATTTAATATATAATATATTCATGTTATACAAAATTATATTACTTGAAATAACAATTACGTAGGTTTACGATGATTACTCAATTGTCCAACATTTGCAATTAGTGAAAGAAGTAGCACTTGGATCTAAATCTCAAGTATTGACAATGAATAAGTATTGTGTCAATGGTTTTAGCTTTCAAACTGAAGAAGTCTCTAGGAATAAGAAAACAAATAATAGTGATATCTAGATACAATGTGATGTTGATGGTACTGGCCAAACTATTGAATATTATGGTGTTATTCATGAGATTATTGAAGTGAGGTATTCAGGTTGGCTTAAGAAGAAGATTGTATTATTTCGGTGTGAGTGGTTTGACCCATCACATAGAGGCATAAAGGCGGACCATCAACATAATATAATTGAAGTTAAGCACACCAGGAAATACAGAAATTATGATCCTTTTATCATTGCACAAAATGCTAAACAAGTGTATTACGCTTCATATCCATTGCATAGAGACAAATCTGATTGGTGGGTTGTTATAAAAAGTAAGTTTGTGGGAAAAATTGAAATTGACAATGTCTTAGATGTGGCATATCAAAATGATGTTGAAATTGTTCAACAACAGGTTGATGTTGAATTGAAAACCACATTACAACATCCTCAACACATATTAGAAGAAGTATCTGATGATGAGATACTGAATGTTGAGGAAGAAATATCCGAGAATGAGGAAAATGAATCATTTGATGATGAAGAATGAGACGATAACGAAAATGAAACAACTGAGGAGGAAGAATGGGAGAATGATAGAATTGAAACAAGCGAGAAGGAATAGTGTAGAATGAAAGCTAGCTAGTATATATATGTAAGTGTATTTTGCTAATTTTATTTAATTTATGAATTTTATATATATTATACATGTAAATTTTCATACAGATGTCAATAAACGGTGACAGTGATAGACATCGCGAGCATCTTGGAGTTAGCCAGACTAAACAGACTAAGAAGAAGAAGTCTAGGAGACCCATAGATCCTGAGGATATTGCAAGATCTATTTTTTCTGCGCTAGAGCACATCAACCATGATACTCATTTATTTGCTGTTACGTTTGGTACGGCGGATCCTCGGCAATATTATCCTAATTATCATCGACCAGTCGGTGCTTTCTCTACTTCACAAGCATTGCCTTCATAATGCTACGAGGACCTACCTTTACAGGCTATTCATCGAGAACGACCCTTATCGGCAGGTACTCCATCTCCCAAAGGTACATCTCCTCAGTTATCTGCCATGAGCATTGGAGATTCTAGTAGTGAGCAGTCAGATGCAATGACCAGTACGCCTCTATTGACTCAGTGTTTTGTGCATCCTAATGTATCACCCTCGTCTACAGCTACACCTAGTGCTACACCAGATGATACGATGTTTGCTCTAGCTCCTGGCCAGAAGGACAGACTTGATAGAGTCATAATTAAGCCGGATGGATCATCGTAAATTTGTTTTGTTATCTATTTGTTAGTTTATTTTATTTATTTCTTATACTTTAATATACTATTCATGAACTAACATATTTATTATGTGTTTTGCAGGTGGCATCCTGCAAAGGATGTTGTCCGGGCTTTAAAAGACTATCTTAGAAGACTCTATACACAGGCTTATCACTCTTGGAGCAAGATTCCAAACAGTATACGCCAAGCGATGTTTAATAACTTTAAGGTATATATTTTTTAGTTAAGTTTAGTATAGTTTACTTTTTTTTACTATCGATCTAATTAACGTTATTCAATTTTTTTTCAGACTATGTGTACTTAAGAGTCGAGGTACAATTTGGTCATTGGGACCACACTTGAGAGGAAGGCATCCGTCAGACTGTCAGTTGGCTAAAGAAAGTTCGGGATAGTGGTGAACGTACCGGTTGGATGTTGCCTCATGTTTTTGATGAATTGGGTCAGTATTGGAACACAAGCAAGTTTAAGGCAATATCAGAACAAGCCAAAAAGGCTACAGGCAGTCTTAAGGGTGGCTCGTTGCACACCGGAGGTGCAAAGACCATTGGAACAATTACACGAGAGATGGTAAGTTCTAATTCAAACTTTTAAATAAATAATTAGTTGATTCATATATATTGTTATAAATTTCATTTTTTATTTATAGGAAAAAGAATTGGGACGCACTTCCATTGAACCGGAGGTTTTCAAGAACACTCATGTCAGGAAGAAAGAAAATGAGTCAGATCCGGATGTGTGGGTAGAGGAAAGGGCCGAACGAACTTTTGTAAGTTATTTAATATGAATAATATATATTAATAGTGAATATATTTATGATATATATATATATATATATATATATATATATTGATATCAATTTTTATATTTAATATGCAGAATGACTTTCATCAGTACAACGCTGAGAATCTAGATAGTTCGGTCCAATTGACATCTGAACTTTCCATCCAGATTTGGAAAAAAAAGTGGTAGGGGGGACACACAAGGGTAGAGTCTATGGTCTAGGCTCTTGAAACGATGTAAGATGACTCCAGTCAGGCTTAGAAGGAATTGGATCGTCACGTCAAGCCGAGGCACTTGACGGTGTTCAGATTGCTGCTATGTCGGCTCAAATAGCTAAACTTACAGCGGCACTGGCAGAGTCGGAGCAAAGAAGAATAACTGAACAAGAAAGCATGAGTGAGACCATTCAGCAAATCAAAGAACAAGTGATGAACCTCGCTCGTCGACCTACTACTTCGGCTCTCGATAACATCGACGACAAGAGTGATGAGGATGATTATGTAGAACCCACTCCCTAGTTTAGATCTCTAGACATTTATGAACTTTTTGTAATTTTGAAACGAATTTTAAAATACTTTATAAGTCTTTAATTTGTGATTTAGAAAATTTTTAATGTTATTTTAAGTTTGTTGTTTTATGTTTTGTTTCGATTGTTTATAATTGTGTGTGTTTGAATGGGCTGAAAAGTGTATAATTAAATTGCATTGCATTTGCAGGTGGGCAGCAGAAACTGGCAGTTTATGCTGTCAAATATATTGCAAAAAAAGTGACGGACAACGTGGTTTTGTCTGTCGCTTTTCTAGGTTTTATTTTTTTTAAATCTCAGAAAAGCAACGGACAACGTGGTTTTGTCCGTCGCTTTTCAGGAACTTTCAAAAATAAAATTTTCAGAAAAGCGACGGATTGCGTCACCTTTTAGAAAAAAAATGAAAATTAAAATAAAGCGACGAAGTCCGTCGATTTTGTTTAAAAAAATAGTCAAAAAGCGACAAAGTCCGTCGCTTTTTCAAAAGCGTCGAGCTAAAAAGCGACGGAGGTGACTGCGTCGCTTTTCCGTCGATTTTGACCAAAAAAGCGATGCAGTCCGTCGCTTTTGGCCGTCGTTTTTTGACAGTTTTTTAGTAGTGAATTTTCATACTTGACGACTAGACTGTGTGATGTGATGCATGCCTGCATACTTCAAGAGTTTCGTTGTTATATATATGTTATATAACATTTTGATTATTGAATTTTGGAGTAAGTTATAGAATGTGTAATATCATAGATCATTTATCACATCCATATTTCTCATATTATCTTTATCTTAATTTTGAGTTTATCATTATGCTCTTATCTTAAAACACAAGCATAAGGTACCCCTCAAAGAACACAATTAATGTGATAAAACTTTATGATCTTCCTTAACTCATGAATATGTTAATCTTAACACGATACACTTTTCTAGAGATGTCTTGACAGACTAAATCAAGCATGATCTCTTGGCAACATACTAAAATAGAAAACACAAAATTGAATCTCAAAAATTCAATCAAAGTCATGAGGACACAATGTGAAAAATTACTGATAATTTTTAGAACTTCATACGAAGATAAGTAGAGACTAAACTTGTGCACTTTCCTTATGAATCATCATATACATACATGATATGAGACATGTAGCACACTATTGACTCTTTTTACATGGAGCGTACATCTTTTATAAGTTAAATATTATGCTGATGATAGTTCAGACAATTTATGTCTAATTTTGAGTTCACAAATCTACTCGATTTGTATCTTCTTCTTCTTCAAAACTCACATCTAACGTACATTAGAAATAGAATAACTCATTTTAATCACATATGATTAAATACAAAAACAAAATGGCATTCTTATTATGAAATCCAACTCTCTTTTATCATCACTTCTCACAATAATTAATTTATAATTGTCTCATATCTGTCTGTCATTTAGAAAATAAAAACGTTGTTTGTGCGAATAGGCAATTCTTTTGTCTACCCAACATTGTTCTTATATCAAGAATTTATGTACTATACATAAAAATTTTATATGTACATGAACCAACAAAGAGGGATAATTAGGCACAAATTAACATTAATTTCAATAATGTAAATTTACATGAATATGACTATATATATATATATATATATATATATTAGCATCTATACAAATTCAATGACTTCACATGATCCTTTTACTCTGTTAGGATATGCTGAATTTTAATGCTCCATATTTCGTAATTATCATCTTTGTTAAGATTGGTAAATTCAAATACATAATAATTCCTTATAAACTATGTCAATATTCATTTCATATTATGTTCAGAATTGAAAGTTCATTAAGTTTTCAATCATTATGTGAATTCTAATATGTGGAAAATTTGTAATGATCCTTCCAATCATTACGTGTAAACCATTGGTGAAAGAAATTGCCTAAGAAAATTTTGGAGTATTGACTCAAAAATTTCAGGCTAGGTTAGTTTAGACAGAATCTGAGCGAGGTATGGCAAGGTCTAGGGAAATTCGAGAATAAAGTGAGAAAATATCTAAGCGTGGGTTAATTTTTCTATTAGCTAAGATATTATTGAGTCCATAAGAATTTTCAGAACTGAATTTAGGAAAACAGAACTCTCGATATCAAACTTGGCATGAAATTAAAGAATAAGTTTGAAATGTCAAGATTCGAAGGTCTGTTATGAAATGAAGACTTTTGGGAAAACTTTCAATTTTTTGTCCTGTGCAAGTCACGATAGCAGGATTAGTCGTGAATTTATGCAGAGATTTTTTTTAAACTATGCTTTATTTGGCAAATACCGTTTGGAAAAGAGAAGGGGCAATCTATGGTGAATTTTATTCAATTTTCATCAGTTTAATCGACAAAGGTAAGTTAGTTACTCCCTATCTTGTATTGTGATTCATATGCCTTAGAATCCTTGTTGGGTGACTTTAGGGGAGGGTTTGACTTGAATTAATGGTGAAAAAATCCTGGTGTGGTGGGGATGATCGTGGGAATGATCTGAGTTAAGGTTTGAGTTTAATTCGGGTATAACTAAGTCATTATTCATAGATTATGTTATTTTTAAAATTATATTAGATGAAAAAAACGAGTCAAAATTCATAGCAAAAGAAACACTTGGTTTGATAAAGCTTCCAATGTTTGATTAAAGGTAAGTGATGGTTGTTTGTTTTCCTATTTATGATATATGTGCTTGTCAACTGTCCGTTAGTATAGCATGCATGATATATGATTAGGGAAAGGAAAAATATGATTTGAAATGTTAAATGTTATTATCCGCATGCAATGAATGTGTTTACTTTGATGTACACGTGTGATTGTTATTCATTGTATTTTTTATTGTGATGTGTCATGATGGTTGTCTTGAGCACCACGTCTAGAAAAAAAATATCCCCATGAATGGATCTCATAGCATGCTTGGTATATACTAACGGTTAGCTCAGATACCACACATGATATGGGGATATCTATATATAGTTAGCTCGGATACCACACTGGTACATATTAACAACTAACATCAATACCACGCCTCGTACACTAATATTTTGTGTGGGTTCCATAAGAGAACCTGATTGGCTTGTTGTACTGTGATTGTTCATATTTATTGTGCATAACAACTCAAGGTAAGGACTTGGGAGTCCATACTATGTATAATTGTGATTATAATTGTATGTTATCTATTTTACTAAGTTGTGGTAGCCTGTTCATATTTCATATAACTGGAACTTGTTGATCATTACAGTATATTGTGATTGTGTACTGATATTGCACTTGCTCTTTTTTTGTTGTGTATAAGGCATATCCAAGCGATTGCTTTGAGACCTCAACCGTGAGATACGCAATATCTAAATCCAAGGGTGAGCTACTTCTTTCAGCATGTCGTTGTCACTCCCCGAGCCTACACCATAGACGGGACTGGCACTCGAGAACCATTGTTGGCCCCAAGCGAACCGTTGCCTAGCTTACTACTCAGTGGAAGACTTAAACACAAGAAAATAGTCTCAAATGATGAACTCATGAAATAAACTTAGAATGTCTTAAAAGAACATTCAACTAGCCAAGAAGGCAACTCAAGTCTCAAAACATAAGCCAATAATAAAGTAGTGACAAATGAACTAACTGACTAACTATCTATGAAGCCTCTAATAACTGAGATGGATGTCGGGACAAGACCCACAACATCCTAATGAACTAAATACTAAAAGCAATAAAAGGGATCCTCCGGATGCAAGGAGGCTCACCAACAACTCTGGAGCTCAACTAGAATCAACGATGCGCTGGATGTTGATTTTGGTTACCTGTACAAGCATCATTAAAAAATGCAGGCCAAATGACATCAATACATTGAATGTACGAGCATGCGAGGGGAATACTAAAACAAGACAGAAGTTTGAAAAGGGAACTGAAAGAACAAACATGGCCTCAACTGAACTGAACTGAACTCATTTCAATATAAAACAATAATGTAAATGCAATATAAAGAAAAGCTTTTAAAACATGGATAACAACTCTGTGTATTTAGAAATACAATAGTAACTCTATGTGTATGCAAAAATACAATATAAACTCTGAAATGTATATAAAAATACAAAATATTATTGGGGGAGTTTCTCTAACCGACAACCATCACTTAAGAGCTATTGTGATGATACAACATTTTACCTCACGCTGCCTGGGCCGTTCTATACCTTGCCGAGGGTATATAACCTGACTATTAAGTAGATCAACTAGTCTATGCTAAAAAGCACTAAGGAATCATCTAAAAAGTATGACCCTTTTCTACCCATGATGGCTACATGGTTTATGGGGGCTGGGAGTTATCTAAACTCTCCATCATATCGGTGTTCAATACTACTCCCAAAATATAATACTAGCTCTTATGTTTAAAAACATACTTCTTTCTGTGGTTTGAGATAATTGCTCAAAACTTAGCTCAAAGGCTATCTTGGAAATCAAAGTTTCCTCTCTTGCTTAATTGTGAAAGCATTTACTCTATACTGAAAACTAGCTCAAAAGATCTTTGGAAATCTCAGTTTCCTTTCTTATTTAAATGTGAAAACATTTTAAACTCTTTGGGATCTTTACTCTTTACTCATCTCAAAACTCAAGTCTTAAAACAAAGTTGAAACGTTTGTAAAAGACTTTGGAAGACTCTAAGAACTTCTCTTGACTTGACTCTTAACTTTTCTTGACTTGACTCTTAACTTTGCTTAAATTGAATTATGGATTCAAGGATTGTGATTTGTGATAGGAAAGATCTCATGATGTTTAGGAGTATTTTTAGATAGTTAAACATGAGAAACGATCAAGAAATCACTATCTGGAAGCAAGTCCGTGACGCGGAGATGCATTTAAATATTTGGTCGCGAAATAAATTTTGAGGCAGAATGGTCTGTGACCACTTTCCGACATGGAGAACATTTTTCAAATCTTGAGGAACAGGTCCGTCGCGGACCTAGTACCTAGATTTACCTGACTTGTTCCTTCTTCGTTTTCTAACCCCAATTCGCCTAAATTCGATTCTTTTTCTCAGTTCTTCTTTAGATTCAGATACCCAGAACATGTACACAAGAATCTAACTCAAAACAACTCTAAAAATCGACCTTAAACTCTCAAGAACTCCTCAATCTCATCCCAAATTCAAGAACAAAAGAAATTCAAGAATACAACTCAAGAACATCAAAGTCTCAATCTTTTAGGACGAAAATCGTACTGAAATAAACATGTTTGGCGCGTGGGTGAATGAACCCAATGCTATGTGAACTCACATACCTCGTAGGATTGAATCCTTGGCGAAACCCGCACTCAATTCCTCAAGAAATCGACAAATTCTTGCTTCTTCTCCTCTTTTCTCCTCTTCTTTTCTCTTCTCTCAAACCCTAACTCTTTTTGATGAAGCGTAAACTGAACCAAATCAGTTTAGACCCCAAATACCAAAAACGAAATTAATTAATAGGGTAGTGAAAAGACCAAAGTACCCTTCTAAAATTCGGTTTTGACTTTCCTTATATAGACAACCCAACTTTAAATGGGCATATCTCCCTCATACGAACTCAAAATCGCTCAAACTTGGCGACGTTGGAAAGATAATTCAAAGATATTTTCTACGGTATCTTGAAGCACACCTAACTCATCCAGAGATAGGAGTTATGGTCGTTTGAAGTTGACCCAAAACTCATACTTAGCTTAATTTTGTCAATCTTTTCAAATTTGATATTTCCAAAAATGATTTCTTTCTAATTCCGAGTCTTTCTAGTAGCGGGGTGTTACAGTCGTGGATTCCTTTCATCTTCTTTTAGTTCATCTCTTCGGACATAGACTTTTTCAGGCTCATGATTTCTTTGATTTTGGGGTTGGATTCCTTTATTCTAGACAATTAGCATTTTGGTATATGACTTTCCGTTTCTAGGGGGTTATTTCTACAAATGTTGATGATAATTTATTGTGTTTTGTGCAAACTTGATTTTGAATTTATAAAATTTTGTCTTTTAATTGACAATTGATTCTATTTTAATTTTTTCTCACCGAGGATTACTGTGGGTGTCACTCACGACGGATCAGGATCATGACAAAGTCTAATATAATTAATTATCTAAGAAACACTTATATTAAATCATACAGATTACTAACATAAATTCTATAACAAATATAGAAACACTCAATAACAATAATTAACATAAATAATTAAATTATAAATACATACAAGTCATGTCATATATAAAAAATTATTGTACATATATTAAATACATGTTTGTCACTTTCTTTTTTTCATTTGTACAAGAATAAATCTAATAAAATCTAGACGCAAGTTTGTAAGCCATAGATATCCGTTTTGAAATTGGATTCTTCCGAGTGACCTCCCACTCTTTTCACCCCATCTTGACTCATCACACTGAAAAATGCACAAGTCAACATACAGTGGTGTGACCCCAAATAGCAATATTGATTCCCTAATTAACATCATATACACAACTTATACAAAGAGCTCCTCTAGTGGTATGATCACAATGTCATGAAGACAAAAAGTGGGGCAAATGAGTTAATTCAAAAAATGTGTGTGTAATATATATATAATTCAAAATATGCAACCACCTCTATGTACAGTTAGGGAAAATACAATTCCACTGCTCTTTATCCATGAAAGGATACTCCCTCTGATCTTTATTCTATTATTAGTGTGAATTTAGAGTCTTGTGTGATTAAAAAGTACAATCAAAATTTTAAGGCAAATTATATAAAGCAATGGTTAGATTTGCTATGTATGAAGCAAAATGTTGATTTGGCAAAAATTTTCATGTTCAGAAGATGAAGTTGTGGAAATGAGATGTTGAGATGGATGTGTGGGCATTTTAGGAGAGATAAAGTTAGAAATGAAGATTTTTGGAATAACGTAGCAACTGCCTTGTTGGTTGACAAGAGGCGAGAAGCGAGACTGAAATAGTTCAAACATGTGAGTAGGAGATGCATTGATGCCCCAATACAGATGTATGAGAGATTGGCTATGGAATATTACAGATCTTGAAGAGGAAAAAGTAGACCGAAGAACTATGGAGAAGAGGTGACTAGACAATTATTCAATGCATGACTTTATATAGGTAGTTAAGAATTATCTCGCTCTTTCATCAATACTAGTAGTTGTAGAATTACTGAAGAAGTTCTTGTTATTCTATATCTATTATACTATTTAACGTTTCTTGCACTGTGATTATCGTAGTATTATGTTGTAGTGATTGTCTCTTTTTAGTATGCTTTGGTATACGTTCATTATCATTTTATCTTGTTTTCTTCACTTCCTTTGTTTTGTTTTTGTTATTCTATATCTATTATATTATTTAATGTTTCTTGCACTGCAATTATCATAGTATTATGTTGTAGTGACTGTTTCGTTTTAGTATGCTTTGGTATACATTCATTAGCATTTTATCTTGTCTTCTCACTTCCTTTGTTTTTGTTTTTTGAATTGTTTTTTGATGATTTTACTTGAGTCGTGGGTCTATCATAAAGATCCTATATACTTCTCAAGATAGTGGTAAAATCTACGTACATATTATCCTCTTCAAATTTTACTTGTAGGATTAAACTGGATATGTTTTTTTATTGTTTTCACTTTTTAAATTTATTTCTAAAATGAGTGATTTTTAAATAAATCAAAAATATATTAATTTTTTCTTCAAAATTACTGCTATTTAATTAATATTGTTCTAATTCCTAAGAAATCTGTTCAATTTCTTTATAGTTTTGCATACATTTATCAAAGGGTTTTTCTTAGTAAATAACTCGCTTAATTAATACTCTCCTGTCCTATTTTAATTATTGCTTAGCTCAAAAAAATTATCTCAAAACAATTGTCATTTAATTTTAGGAATTTAAAATGAAAATTTGTAATTGTTTTCAAGTATACTCTTAATATTAATAGAGTGGTTTTTTTTAATACTACTTAATTTTCAAAAAGTATTTATCAAATAAGGGTAACTTAAGCTCAAAAAAATTATCTCAAAACAATTGTCATTTCATTTTAGGAATTTAAAATGAAAATTTGTAATTGTTTTCAAGTATACTCTTAATATTAATAGAGTGGTTCTTTTTAATACTACTTAATTTTCAAAAAGTATTTATCAAATAATGGTAACTTAATTAATTATAGTTTTAAATTCTTTCCCTAGTGAACGTAAAAATAATTAAAACCATAGCTAAAATGAGACGATAAAGAATATTATTAAGTGACTTTTTAAATAGTATGCCAAATCTTTAAAAATCACTTTAAAGGAATGAAGTAGCTTACTTTTCATTCTTCTCTCTTTTATACGTAGCATCATGATGTACTTATGGGTCACCAAAAAAACTTTGGTCTTATTAATATGGGGGAGCAAAGACAATCTTATTTGATTTTGCTCTTGGACTCATTGTGATAAGATTAGTTGGTTATTAGATGGGAATAGGGGCAAGCGAGTGGATCAAAATCTAATATGGATTGATCGAAAGTGAGTGAGATAAAAATTAATAAAATATTTGATTTGATTCATATGTTATATGAACAAAAATTGTTAAATCTAATGAATAACATGGAAATTCATACTATTCATTTCTTTTTATTATATACAGAAATAAGTACTTTCATGTTACACGATTTATTTATATTTAATTCTTTATCTCATTTTAGGGTGTATTTGGTATGACGAAAAATATTTTCATGTTTTCTAGAAAAAAATTTAAGAAATGAGTGTCTTAAGTCAAGGTCGGGAGGTCAAAACTTGGGTTTAGGGTTGGATTTCAGGTCTGAACCTCTGTTCCAGATGGTGAGATTTAAGGAAATTTTGGATTTTTTTAAAAAAATATTATGATGAAAGAAAAATTAAAATTATTTTTTCTTACTTATGTATGGAAGTCATTTTTCTTAAATTAGAGAAAAGTAAGCCGTTTTGAAAAACAAAAATTTCAAAATATTTAAGTCAATCAAATATGAAAAAATTGACCAAACACACTTTAAACTTTTTAAAGGTTCCTACACCCTTACATACTTTAAGGGAGAGAAAGGGCCCAAAACAGACCTTTATCTTTGAGCTAAGACTCAAAATCATTCTTATTTTTCCACAAGGAGCATTAACAGTCCCTCATGTTTGTAATATTGGTGTACTTTTTGTCCTCTTCCAAACTTTCATCTATTTATAGCGTTAATTTTGTTCACAATGTAGTGTGTGGAATGTTCAATCATCTTCCTCTATATTTAATAGAAACAATATTCCATGAGGAAAGATGATAAGGAAAGTGTTCTATTAAGAAACTGAATTTAGCTGTAAACTTCATCGCTAATTTGCTTGTAGCTAACTGAAATCGACTGTTGAATAGGAGTAACGATGACATTTATTGTTTAGCTATAAATTTTGTCCGTCGCTAAATTTTTCTTTTTTAGTCCAAACATCATTGTAGCTAATAAAATCAAGAATCTACTTTTATTTTTGAGATAAGGCACAAGTATCTCCTAGACTATGACCGAAATCCCAGAGACACACCTTTTGTCTTACATGGCACACTCCGTGACTCCACGCAATTGAGGCACGTGGGAGATATTTGGATGCCATGTAAGCCAAAAAGGTGCACAAAATTACAAAAAAAAATGGGTTCAGGGGGGTAATAGGACCTTAGTTTAGTTAAGGTGTGTCTCTGGAATTTCGGTCATAGTCTAGGGGGTCCTTGTACCTTTTTCCTTTATTTTTCAAACTAGATAGATAACGTTGCAAGGAAAGAATTTTGTACCGTTGCACATGAAATCTGACGTGATGAACCTTTCGATCACAAAAAGTAGAGACAAGTTTGGAGGCAGACCAAAACTACACCAATACTATAAACATAAAGGACTAGTATGAAAAAAAAATGACTTTAAGTATAAACACACAGATAAAAATTATTTTAAACCTTCAACCCTTCAAAGGAAAAACAATTGATAGATACTCATGTGTTATTCATATTTAATGATAGATAATATAAATTTATTCATATTTAATCAAGTTTTAAATAGTTGAATAATCAACCTATCTAAAATGAATTGAATCGAACGAATAATCATACATCATACCTATTTTGCCACCCTTACATAACAAAAGTTTCAAAATTGGGTCCGCACCAAATCCAATCATGACCGACAAAAAAGTTTACCACACAATACACAATGAATTATACTCATGTGTTGAATATATTAAATGAAATGAGGTCACTCTTGATCGAAAACATTTATTAAATCAATAAATTCAATTTCTTAGGTTCAAAGGGTAAATAAAAAAATTAGAGGTAGAAAAAATAAGGATAATATTACGAAGCGAAGAATCGAACCTTCATTATTAAAGTGAAAATCTAAATAATCAATCAACTAAGCTATTAAGTTTTTCCAGTCCAATTCTCTGTCTAAAAGAGGAATAAATCCTACCATGACATTTAAATGAAATTTTGGAGGAAATCAAATATAGGGGTATCCAAGGAGTGTAAGCGGTCATCATAGAATTATTGAATCCATGTTAATTAGACACAGAAAAGAGAAGAGCAAGTGGCCATTTCCAACTTTAAGTCAAGGTCACAGCACTTTTGTAATACCTACTATGCACTATCCAATTATAGAAACTCTTTCCTTATCTGGAGGGCCAGCTTAATAAGATTTGTGGTTTAATTCAAACCTTATAAAAAATTGAATTATTTTTTAAATTTATATATATAACTTGAATAACAATAATAAAATTAATTTCACAAGTAAGGTCTGAAAAGGATATAATATGTGCAGATTTTATAAAGTAAGAAAATGAAACAATGCAAATTTCAATGAATAAACATAATTAAAGTTAGAATAATAAAACCTGACTCTAGAGCCGTCAATATGGGCTAGGCCTGTTGGGCCGGCCTGGTCTAACCCGAGATTTAATAGGACTGGGCTAAAAATTTTAGAGCCCATTTAAAAAAAAGGGTTTTTTAGCCCGGCCTGAATAAGTTTGCTGATTTGTGGGGCTTGAGAAATATAGGTAGGGCCGGCCCGTGGGCTAATACAAATTAATTAAAAAATATAATATAATAGTAAAATTTAAAATTAAAAAGATCCAAACTCAAAATCTATTTGTAGTTTTTTAGGAAATCACTAAGTATAGAAGTTGCATCTACCATGAAAATGTCCAAACACTTGTTGCTACTTGAAACTGGTTACATGGTTTTTCTCAAATTGGTAATATATTTTTTTGTACATTTAAATATTATAATTCTCAATTTAGTTATTTTTTAATATTTAACTAATTGAAACCGCATATAAATTGCATATGAAAATGAAGATGTTAAGACAACCTTCCCACAATTTGATTCAGATATGCTTGATGAAGATGATCATGAAGTGTTAGATACGCCATAGGTTTCATGAAGTGTTAGATACGCCATAAGTTTCATGATTTTTTAAGGAGTTTATTTTTTACATTTTTATGATTGGAATATTGTCATATTTTTTGTGTTTTATTGTGATCATTGCAAAACAGTTAGGTTAATATTTCTATTTAGATATTTATACTTTTACTTGAAAAGAACTTAATAAATATTATAAAGATAATTTTATTTGTGGATTTGATTAACAAGTAGTAACATTAACACCATGTAATATTGTTTTATCGATATTTATGATAATATTTTTAAATTATAATTTATAATTTAATTTAATAATTATAAAAAAATATATAACTTTTAAAAAAGTGGGCTGGCCCGGCAAGCTTGTAGCCCACGTACTTGTGGGTTGGGCAGACCGTTTTCTGGCCCACACCAAAAATGGGCTAGCCTAGCCTGGCCCGTAAAATGTCAAAGCCTGTATGGATTAGCCCGGATGGAGTGGGCTAGCCCATATTGACAGCTCTACCTGACTCATACATAGATAACAATAGATTTTGCGATTGCAGAAAGTTTGACCATTTGGAAAATTTCAGAATATTCAATAATAGAAGAATAAAAAATGTAAAAGGGGAAACAAAAAAGGTAAATGTATGGATAATAATATGGGTTCATGTTAATTTGTCACAATATAAATAAGTTAACAAAACAATTATCCATATAAAACAACTCTCGCATATAGCAACACAAAAATCATATTTGTATGTTATAACTATAGTTTGCATAATTGCGCTCCATAGAAAATTTTATGTTTGTTATGGAGCTTTTGATTTGTATAATTCGCTAGATACATCCAATTTTATACAAATTGTTCAGTTTTGTATAAATTCATTTATACATTGTAATTTGTATAATAAGATCTGTATTTGTATAATTATAAGTGTATAGGACGAAAATATATGTATTTGTATTTGTATATACACTTTTCTCTCGCTTTATGCAAACACAAACACATTTTATAGGTGTGTATGGGTAATTGTATACCGAAAATGGTTAATTGTATACCCAACTAGATGGCAAAAAATGGGATGTTTGCTGCGAATTACAAATAAAATAAACTATGGCTATAGCATTTAATTTGAACTAATAATTTGCTATTTCATACGATTTTCGCAAAAAAATAATACTACAATTATCTATAAAGCTAGAGTATTTGATTTCTCAATTTTTACACAATGCCCACATTAAATAATTTAATGTAATTATATAAAATTCTTTTCAAATTTAACTATAAATAAATTTTTTTAACAAGGCACTAGTTAAACTAAGTACTATTCCTTTCCTATTGTTTATTATCAAAATAGGAGCAAGTTAATGCCAATCTGATCATGTGATCTGAGAAAAAAATAGGACAGACAAGAAAATGTTCAACATGTGTACTTCACTTGGCTTGTTGTACAAAACTGTTGGGAAAAAATCATAGAAACAGAAAGGTGATATATAGTCTTGACTCTTGATAGTATCATCACCGTCTTTATATGAGTTGCTCGGACTCTCCAAAAATGTTACCGTATTCGTGTCGGATCCTATAAAAATGCACTACGTTTTGAAAGATTCAACACGCACTTGTTGACATTTTTAAGAGTCTGAGCAACATAGATCTTTACTACTGCAGAAATTGAATTTAGTCTCCTTCAAATTTTAACTTACGAAAATGAGTAAAAAATAACATTATCAAATAGCTCAAATCTTTTTTGAATAAATCAAGATTTTAATCATAACTTCAAAATGACATTCAATCATTAATTTGTCAAGAAAATTCAACAAATCACGAAATCTTTTATCAGTTTTGAAGCTTTTAAAAATCCTAACGATGAAATTTTAATTTTTTCACTTTGATTGACCTGACAATATTCAAATCTGTAATGAGATATATTAATATTTTCTAAACATCAAAAATTTAAAATCATAACACATAATAAAGAATTCATACTATTGCTTCTTCTTTGTTTTTCTAAGCATTTCAAATTATATACAAAATGAATTAAATAAAGTAATATCTGAAAATATGAGCTAATTTTGTCATTAACTTATTCTATTTGCCATTTACAAAGAGAAGAGAAGATTAAATCAAGAGAACATGACTGGTGCATGAAGGTCTTTTAGGATTACGTTAGTGTTAAGCCAAGAAAAAAATTAGATCCTGCCCTAAGAAAGGGGAGCTATCTCATAAATCACAATTCAAGTATATTCCTATAACATTATTAAACGATTTTTAATTTCTATTATATACTAATGATAATATCATCATGAATACAATTATAAGCATATTTTTTCCTCATGAGGACGTATTTTTTGGGGGGAAAACTATCTTATTAGACATACATCCTTACCATATAGACTAATCTTATATATACTTTCAAATAATTACGTATTTTACCACTAATTAAGAGTTTCTTACCCTATATTGAGGAAGATACACATATATATATGGAGACAGAGATAGTCATGTATCTCAGATACATGCAAATAAATCACACTAAAATACACACTAGATATATACATGTATCCGTATTTATCTAATGTGATTCACATGTATCTGGAATACAAGATACATAGGAGAGTGACGAGCAAAATAGGAGGAAGGCGAGCGAGATTTGTCTATATATACCAGATACATGTGAATTCACTTGTATACAGTGTATCTAGAACAAATTGTACCTAATTTTGACCTCATGTATCCCGAGATACATGTATCTAAATGCACCAATCATCTATAAAAAAATAAAAATAAACCTTTAATTTGGTATAGTTTATTCATGCAGTTTGTGGAGTTAGGTTTCCATTCCCTTTCAACATCATTTTTATATATTTAAATAATAAATGAGCTGAGGCTAAGAAATAAATATATACATGTTCAAGGTACAGTAATTTTATTTTATTAGGATGAGGAGTGCACGTTGCGCCAAGACATGCATTACATAGGTGATATATAGGTGTATTGGAAATGTTAAAATGATTTTCTTTCCAAAATAGGAATAGTCGTTAATTCATGAATAGAGTGAGAGAAAAAAAAGAAGAGGATAAACAGTTATCATGATGGAAGAATGATTTGACTAGACACAAAAGTACTTCACAAATGGTTCACTTGTTCTTATGTAAGTTGTACACATAGTTTCCCACATGTTATGGTCGGAAATTGATAATGTAAAGACAATTGAACAAATTAAAAGAGAAAATATGAATATGATCCTCCACAATCCCAGAGGCCAGAAGATCCAAATGGTACGTAGCAACAATCAGCAGGCCCTAGCAATAATACTACTCTATATATGAGAAGCTGTAAGTTCAAAGCTAAGATGGACCATCATGTAGGGGCCTTAATTCATTATATTGACTTGATTTTTGGTTTCACCAGCCTAGTGAAAAGCAACCATATATATGACATTTCACACGCTCACACATGCTCATGAAATTAGATAAAAAATCGTGAAGGTGAATAATACTTGTATTATATGTTTTCAAGGTTATTTGGACATTTAATTTATATATACGAGGGGAGAACGAAGTAGTTTAAAACAAATTAGAATTCTTTAAGGGAAGATAGAAACATCTTCAAACACTCATAACTCTTAGTAATATATAAGGAGTTTAATTAGCTATGAAATTAAAGTCGTTGAAGTAGTACTCTAGTGTCACGACTCAATTTACCTAAGCCACAATATAACACTAAGACACCAACAAACATAAATCAATTCCATTATTAAAAGAAATATATCTAAACATCATTTGAGGTATATAGCCATACATCATAAATAAGATATCATAAAATCAATAGTGTGAAAAATATTAGGATAGGTATATGCACAAAAAGTGCAATAAGTATAGTATAAGGTCATAAATCCAGAAGTATCATCAGACGATCCAGACAAATAAATCAACTTGTGTATATTATTGTAAATTATGCATAAATATAACATATGAAATAATAATATTCGTTGATAAGAGAGTCAATAAATCAAATGCATATGGTATTAACTCTCTCCGAATTGCCTCATAACGAGTGCTCTCAACATGAGAACGAGCACATTACTTGAGATGCCTAGAGCAGCGACTCTAGCGGTTTCAATCCAGAGGTGTATCCAGGATTTCGGCAAGATAGGTGCATGATTACGAAAAAATGCATTTTAAATATAAATTTTATTGGTTTGACTTTTAGGTTCTCAATATGAACCATTAAATTTTAAAAATTATAGGTCCAAAATATATAATACTACTAGTTTTAAATTTTAATATACACATTTGATTTAGTTATATAAAGATTTACAGTGCTAAGAAATTTAGGAACTTTCAATGTAACACTTAAAATTTTCGAAAGATTAAAGAAAAAAACCAAAAGGAAAATTAGTTAGAACGTCAAAAGTGTAAACCGATAACCACTTGGAGAGGTGTTACTCAAAAGGACAAGATAGATATAAGACTTAAATTTTTATCCTCACTTAGAGAAGTGCAACCAATCATCATCGTATTATTATATGATACTTTAAACGTGGGTTCACACATCTATATTTAAATATTTTTTAAAAAAATATAACACTATTATATATGATCTAGAGAAGAAAGCATGGGTTTACGTGAACCCACGGCACCCCTCTAGATAGGCCTCTGGTTGAATCCATTCATACACTACTATGAAAAAAGCTAGTAAAAAAACCGACCTCTGAGCTCAGGGAAGTCGATAATATTTCAGAAGTCAATTTTTGATTTATTTACTGTTAACATAACCGATATACAGAGGTAGATTATTTTTGTGTTAAACATGGAGAAATATAATCGGCATCCGAAAGTTTGTTTCTTTAAAAATAAAGAACTGACGTTGATTTTATTGCGAAAAGATAGATTTGACGAGTATAAATAAAAGTATTTATTTTCTTAAACTAATAAGCAGTAATGGTCTAGTGATAAAAATATATCATGTCATGGTAAATATGCATTTTAAAAAGGAAAAATTATGTAATTAGGCAAATATGTATGTATTTACAATATACCACTGTAGTTTGAAAGAATTACACTTTGTACCTATAGTTAAAATTTTGTTATTATTTTCACTCTCCTCTCTCTCTGCAATCTCGCTCGCATCTCTCCTCTTTTTGTCATCTCTCCCTCGACTCTCTCCTCTTCCTACTTGATGTATCTCTCTCTCGTCTATTTTTGCCCTCACTCTCTCTCTCTCTCTCTCTCTCAATACAAATACAAATATAACAATTAATTATGCAAATACAAATGTTAACAGTCAATTATACAAATACATATTATAAGAATCAACTATACAAATATAGATGATAAGTGTCAACTATACAGATCCTCTTCAGTGATACAAAATACAAATGCATATGTATTCAGTGATACAACATTGATACAAATGATAACAATCAATTACACAAATACAAATGTTGAATTTGATACAACATCAATACAATTGTATTCGAATATAAATTGTATTCGTTAATGCAATTTATACAACATTGATACAAGTGATAACAATCAATTATACAAATAAAAACATTGATCTTGATACAATATTGATACAATTATATTTGTTGATAAAATTTATTCATTGATGCAAATTGTAATCGGATACAATTATATTTGTTAATTCAATTGTATTCATTAATACATAGACATTCTATATATATACAGACACACATTATCCAACAAATATACAAATACAATCATTGATACATAGACCTACTAGTTGCATATATACAAATATCCAATAGATATACTAAAATAATTCGTCTCTCTCCTCTCTATGCCCTCTCTCTCCCGCTCGCCTCTCTCTTCCTTTCCCAATCTTGTTCACCTTACTCCTCTTCTAACATGTAGTTATGATTCGTAATTAAGCAAACTATAGCTATTTTTGTCTCATTATATCAAGTCTTTGCTATTTTTGAATGTTCCTCTTCCTTTTTTTTTTTAAAAAGATTGGGCCTAGGAACAAATTTTATTTATTGAAGTAGGAAAAACTACATAATTACATATATTTCACTACCCTATGTACTATTATACCTATACTTTCACAAAATATTATGTATTTTACCACTAATTAAGAGTTTCCTATCATATATATCATATATTGAGGAAGTTACACTTAGATACATGTATTTTTGCTACCAGTTTCATTAAAATAGGGAGAGAGGCAAGCGAGATTCATTATGTATGCTAGAAACATGAAAATCATACTAGATACATGTATCTATATGTATCTAGTGTGATTCACATGTATCTGGAATACCAAATACATAGGAGAGTGGCGAGCGAAATGGGAGAGAGGCGAACGAGATTTGTCATGTATCCTAGATACATATTAATCCACTTTAATATAATGTATCTAGAACAAAATACAGATAATTTTGACCTCGTTTATCTCCAATACATGTATCTGGACGTATTAGCTTCTAAATTTATAGGATTTATGTAAATTCACCTCGAAAGTAAGAATAACAAATGTCTGACAAGCCCAAAAGAGTCTGCCCAATCCAAAAATAAATCTATTCAATTCAAATTAAAACAAAGGGATAATTACATCAAAAGGACCTTCGGTCAATTTAATTATACCAAAATATGATCAATCTTCTTCACCTTGGCTGTCATCGTCTTCTTCTGTTTTGGCTACTTCTTCTTCTTTTTTCTTTCAGTTTTTTTCTTCCACTTCTTCTTCTTCTTTCAGTTTTTTCTTCCGGTTCTTTTTCTTCTTCCGGTTTTTCTTCTTTTAAAATTTGTTGTACCGTAAATCTGAATCGTTTCAAGTGAATTATATATCATAAGATTCAAAACATCGAGAGGATTTTATATCTAAATTATTGGGCTGTTCAGAAGTGATTTTGAGTTGATCGAAATTGAATAGTTGGTGTATATTTCATATATACTCACTGTATATTTCATGCATAGTTAAGTTATATTCAGCTTTTTGAGTGTATCATAATGTATCGTCAGTGTATATCTCATGTATAGTAAGCTACATTATATAGTTAGTGTATACTTTTATGACTTTTGGCAAGTTCTATGACTTTTGGCAAGTTATATTGTTTAATAAGTGTGTACTTTCTATAATTTTTGGCTATTTTTATATAAATAAAGTATGGCTATATTTGCTATAAATTAATTACTTCATTGAAAACTTACATAAATATACTATATTAAGAAACATTTATCATTTATAGCAATAACATTTTTTTCACTTGATCACTTTTAATTCATTTATAATACAGTTTTAATACGTATTACAAAGAACAATTTATAAAACACATATAATACAAGTTTTATTGATGAATAATACATTTATCACACATTTTAATACAATGTATCATTTTTTTTATAAACGAACATAATATATTTAAAACAGTTATAACACATATATATTGCATACATAATTCACTTTTAATTAGGGGTGTGCAAAAACCAAACCGAAAAAAATGTTATTGGGTTATTGGGTTTTTAATGGGTTTATAAAAAAAAAGTTATTAGGTTATTGGTTTAGTCTCAATTTTTATTGTTGGGTTATTGGATAAACCGATAACTCAATAAGACGGTAATAATTTATTACTTTGCGCTTTCTAAATTAAATATTAATAATTTAATATATAACTAGACACTACAACTATATCAAATTATTAGTACTCTACCCACTTCACACTATGCTACTTTACTAGTCTTTATTGTTTACTCAAAATCTAAAGACTGAAGTAAGGGTTCACAATTGTAGCTATTTGATTTTAGTTTTAGTTTTAGTCTTGTTGGACTATTTGATTTTAGTTTTAGTTTGAATTATAGGTTATGACTTTTGCAAGTTTGTGCCGTAATTTGATTAACATCAGAAATTTCATACTATGTTTTGGTAGTGACATGTAATTATAGCCTTCGTACTATATTTTTTTCTTATTGATGCAATTTCTCATTATCTTCTTGTTTCACTATATCAAAGCATTTAGAGAAGTGAGAAGTCATATAATATTTTACGAACATTTTCTTATTGGGTAAACCGAAAACCGATAACAACCAAAAACCGATAAACCAAAAATCGATAAAAAAAAATATCTTATTGATTTGTTATTGGGTTAGCATATTTAAAAATGAAAACTGATAAACCGAATCGGTTATTAATAAAACCAAACCAAACTGACCGACGTACACCCTTACTTTTAATACATATTGCAGATTTATCATAGTATTGATATGTACTGCTATAAATGTTAATAAATAAAAACGTATCGCTAGAATCAGTAATTATTTATTAAAAGATACCCATCCAAGTAATTCTTTCCTACTTTATTGTATTTATTTGAAATTATCCTTAAAACAAATTTCTTCTTCACTTTGTTGTCGGATCTTCATATCCCTTTTTAGAAAACAAGGTTTCCATCTCATCCATTTCACCTTTACCGAGTTTCTCTTCCAGTTCAGTTGATTGTTGTGTCCAAACGCACACACGATCTTATAAGTAATTCAAATTTTGAAGTTCAGATGTTGTATCCAAATAGACAAGTAAATTAACTATTTACTAACTTACACTAGTGTTAATTATTTATTCAAGTACTAAAATCTCAAGGTTATAATTTATTATGATTAACTAATACTAAAATAAAACGAGGCTTACTAATGAACAATTAACACGACGAAGAGATATATTTTTACATTATCGATGCGATGAGATCGATCTAGGGTCATGGATTTACTAGCAATCGATTTGAGTAATCACTTGAACTCACTTTGATTTTTTTTATTGGGTTATTAGTTACAGGTTGATATCACTTATTGAGCGTTTTTCTGATAACTCTAAAATTACTCGACTATTCCTAATGCCTACATTTCTGTGGAAGTGCCGATAGATTTTTATATGTATCAACTAAGTAAGGCTAAATGGTATATTTCTATTTTAGTAGTGTATGGTTCCCCTTTCTCTATAAGGGTCATAAACAAGCCCTACACTTCGTTTTATTACACTCAGAATTCACTCTTTCAAGCCTATTTAACGAGCCACAAATAGTTGTATTAATAGTTGGCCAAATAATCAAACAGTTAAGATAAAAAGAAAAAGTAGTAAATAACCAAACAGTCGTAGCACGACCATAATAATCTTAACAAGTCAATTCTTTTTATAATTATGCGGTTACCATTTGTTTTTTGAAGCATCTCCTTCCTTTACATCAAAAGCTCTCGAAAGAGATACGAATGAAACTAAATTGTTTAGATCAGTTTCTTTTTGTATGGATGAATCTACTATTTAATAAATAAAATCCTTCCAGTTCCAAAGCAAAAAAATAAATTATGCAGTTACCATAACCCTACACATTTTGCAGTTGATCTATTTCACTTGAACAATTATGAGAGCTTGTCTTGATGTCTAACTCAGTTCCCACAAAGATGGTGTTCCTTGCTTTTCAAATCCTGTAAGTCAGAGCTACAACTACAGCCACTACCAGTTCCCTACATACCCTTGAAAAAATCCTACCAGTCTTCATATGGTTAATCCATCCAAATATTGTCAGCCTTCTGAGCTATGTTCCAAACATATTTGACAATTGCATGTTCATTCCATTATACATGTATAGTTTGTGATCCCTAGCCTCCTTCTCACTTTAATCTGCACACCAATTTCCATGCCACAAGAGGTAGTTTAGTAGTGCTGTTCACTGTCCCATCCGAAAGAAAATAATACTCAATTTTTTTTTTAGTCAGTACCAAAAAGAAGACACATTTTCATATTTAGTAGCAATTCAACTATTTTATCTTTAATGAAATAATTTATAGTCACACAAACATCTATCACTTATTTTAGAACACAAATTTCAAAAAAAAAAAATTCTTTCTTAAACTGCCTGACAAGTCAAACTAATTTATATAAAATGAGACAAATGGAGTATTAATCCTTTTGAGACCAAGTCAAAGCTATATTGGTGTGTCTGCATGATCAATTTAAGGTACCAATGTTATCACAGTGCTATTCAAGGCGCAAAAACATCTGCCCAGTATTGAAAAAGTTCCATTACCTCTACTTTATAAGTTCTTCATTCCTTTACAAAAGGCCAACAATCCTTGATGAATTGAAGAAAACATAATTTACTCTATTATGCAATAAATTAGGCTTCTTTACAACCTTTGTTCATAGAAATAATATAGATACATTTATTCACGTACCTAGAAGCTGATGAGATGCTGCACTCATATCTTATTTGTTGACTTTGCATGCCCTTATACTCTATATTAATGCATGCTCAATTGTATAACTAACTTGGAAGAGTCTCCACAAATATTTCTACGACCAACCAATGTCTGGAAGGCCAATATTCAAATCAGTCTCCATCCTGCTACACTTATCCTTTTCTGTCAGTTGGGCTGGTCGTGTTAGGTCAACCGGTAGTTCTAATGCTGCTGGCCTTACTCCTCCACACTAGCAACATCATGATTTTATAAGAATTGTCAACAAAAACACATGTAGCTGAAGAGTTTATGTTTGATGGTGAAAGAAATATTTACATAATAACTCGTCTTCAATGTGGAGAATCAACCTGTCCCCAACAAGGTGAAAGTTCTAGTACTGAGTTACTAAGATTCCCACATAATAAGTCGTTGATAAAGTAAATTACAAGTAAATCTCGATGTTAACTATCAAGATTATGATAACAGATTGATTATGTATCACAATTTTCATCACTACATGGAAGGCTTTCTTGTAAATATATTGACAACACCAAGGATAAATTGTACTCTCTCCGTTTTAAAAAGAGTGGCCTAGTTTGACTTGACACGAAGTTTAAGAAAATAAAAGACTTTTAAATCTTATGGTCCTAAATTAAAGTTATGTCAAATGTACTAAATTGCCCTTTAATCTTGTGGCATCAAAAATGTCACGTGGAAAGCTGAAATTAAAATGTTACCAATAAAAGGAAAGAGGCCATTTTTTTAAAACAGACTAAAAAGGAAAAGAGGTCATTCTTTTTGAAACAAAGGGAATAGTAATTTATCTTCTATAACTGGTTTAAAATTTACTTGTAGCGTAAAAAGTCTTTACATGCACGGATAGTGTGTACAATAATTTTTTATTTATTGGATCTAAATTTCTTTAGCATAATTGTCAGTCATGGTTGCACAGTTTACTCTTAACGCTTGAACTTGCAAACTAGTGATTTTGCGTGTTGAAATGATATGTTGCTCGAACTCTTTAAAAATATTATTATATCGATCAAATCCTTTAAAAAAGGCACTTTTCAAGGATCCAACAGACCCATGCATCGACATTTGAAGAAGTCACAGCAACATTTTCAATATGTGGATACTAGTTAGGGGAAAAAGGAAATATTGAACGGGTAACTACATGAGTCGTCCTATAAACATAAGCTTCCACTTGACAAGGTGATATGTTATTACTCTGTTTGTTTCAATTTGTTTGTTAGAATATGATTTGACACGAAATTTAAGAAAGTAAAGAAAACTTTTGAATCTACGGTGTTAAACTAAAAATACGTAGGATGTACTAAAATGTTCTTTAATCTTGTAGTCTTAAACATGTCAAAGTTGAAACTAAAAAGTTGTCAAAAAAATGAAAAAGACATTCCTTTTGAAACAAACTATAGAAAAAAAGTAAGACACAAATTAAAATAGATAGTATTATTATTAATTCAAATCGAAAAGGAAGATTAATGGGAGAGTTCACCTTTTCAGATAACCTTGCATTTTCTTCACGCAATAGTCTCTCCTGCACAAGAGGAAAACAAAAGGGTGTTTGCTAATTCAGTGAAATTAAATTAGCAAGTACTAGTAAAATTGCATTGAAGTTGTATCATCATACCCTTTCTTTTAGCCGTTGTATTTCGTCCTTGAATAATTGAGACTAGAAAATGACCAACATAAGAATTGGTTAACCAATGAAGTCAAATCATGTAAACATGTTAAGCTGAATTGCATATTAATTACTCTATCTGTCTCAATTTATATGATTCACTATTATTTTAAGTCAATCTCAATAAAGAATAACACATATCTATATTTTGTAACACTTTTAAACACAAATTTCTCTTTTTTTTTAAAAAAACTGAGACTAGAAAATGACCAACATAAGAATTGGTTAACCAATGAAGTCAAATCATGTAAACATGTTAAGCTGAATTGCATATTAATTACTTCATCTGTTTCAATTTATATGATTCACCATTCTTTTAAGTCAATCTCAATTAAGAATAACACATATCTATATTTAGTAACACATTTAAACACAAATTTCAAATTTCTTTTTTTCTTTTAAACTGTTTAAATTGCATGTCAAGTCAAACTATATGAGGATGAGAGTAATACCTTTCTCGCCCTGATGATCTTCAAGCTTCTCTCTAGCTGGTTGTCGATCTCTTGAAGTTCATTCATTGAACATGATCCAATGCCTTGTCCCAAAAGCTTCCTAAGCATTGAAATTCAATACGCCAAGAAATTGTTTAAAAAGAGACTACATTCAAACTGGAAAACCTAACTGCTAAGACTGACTACAATACCGTTTGGAAATTTCAAGGATCTCTATCTTCTTTGCAATGTTTGCTGTTTCTTCCTTCAATTGCTGCAAATCATGAAATAAATAATGGAACAAAACCAACAACAGATGATGAGGTGCAACAATGAGGAATTTAAACCATAAATTTCATGACATTATTCCAGATGTTAACAAATGATTTCTACGAACTGTATATCAGTATATTTAGACAAAAGCCCAGATCACCAATATGGATTAATATCTTGCACTAGGCAATTCCAGTTGAATCATCATTATTTGCCAAGAATAGTAAAGATAAGATATTTCAGTGTAACTCAATTGTAAAAAGGGGCTCATAAGAAGAGAATAGTCCAAGATCATATAAGGAGTTCATGTTCTCATCCCACAAATGGTGAGGGACTCCACAATATAAGACAGGAACCCAACATTAGAAACAATGAATTAGGATGACCTGATTCTACTACTCTGTAAAGAAATGAATCTTGCGTCTAACTCAACCTCAAAAATTAACTCATAGGTGAGCTAATTTGCTCGAACTCTTTACTTTTGATGCCGCACCCGTATTGACACAACATGAGTGTGGGATCCGTGTCCAATTTGGTCAACTGATGGGATATGGCATAAGTATCCCCTAGACTATAACCGAAATTTCAGAGACACACCTTAACTAAACTAAGGTCTTATTACCCCCTGAACTCATTTTTTATATAATTTTGTACACCTTTTGGCTTATGTGGTACATTCCGTGACTCCACACAGTTCAAGCGTGTGGGAGATATTTGGATGCCGCATAAGCCGAAAAGGTGTACAAAATTATAAAAAAATGGGTTCAGGGGGTAATAGGACCTTAGTTTAGTTAAGGTGTGTCTCTGGGATTTCGATAATAGTCTAGGGGGGTATTTGTACCTTTTTCTATGATTCTTGGTACTTTGACCATAATCGATAGGGGTAAGTGTGGACAGTTTTAATGATTATCTGTAATCAATACAAAAGCTAATGTGAAATTGAAGAAAGTGAAATACCTTTTATAAAGAAATTTCTATGTCACTCCTTTTCCAAATCTCCTTCTAGGATTCTCCCATAATATCTCATAATTTAGGTTTCCTAACTCTATTTATAGATATTTTAATTATTTTTAAGCGAATCCCCGCTTTCGTATCCCTACATGGATCCATATCTCATAATCTTAAAAATTAAATCATGAAGGATCCAACATCTAGATCCGCACCCGTATCAAACACCCACACTCGAGTCCAAACAACTTCGTAGGTTAAGTATTGTTCAAATCTTATAAGGATCCTAAAGTTCTTGTCATTCACTGATATGAGATTAATTCCATTCATCACCCCCTCTCACACCCAAATTCGAACAGTTGGATTTTCACTATTCGGTTTGGTGTGTACATTCATGGACTAAAGAATTTTCCACCTCCTAGCTATAATTGCTCTGGACCTTCGGCCTATATAAAATTAATTCAGCTCTGATACCATGTCAAATCAATCAGTAAAGAAATGAATATTGGGCTTAACTTAATCTTAAAAAACTAGCTTATAGGGTGAGCATTGTTCAAATTCATATAAGAAGACTAATTACTCATTCTATATCCGATGTGAGACTCTTAAAACTCCCTTGCACACTCAGGTCTCGTTAAGTGGAGCATGAGCAATACAATATGAGGCCCCAACATCGGTGAATGAACAATTAAAACGGGTCTAACTTTACTATCATGTAAAGAAATTAAGGTCTAACTCAATCTCAAAAGCAAACTCATGAAGAAAGCGTTGTCATAGTCAATATAAGTAAACTATCAGTCTAATCAATGTGAGACTTTAACCCACTCTAACAACCCTTTCATGTCCAGACCCAATCGGAGCGTGGACAAATGGGAGCCCAAATCGAAATGGACTTAGCTATGATACCATGTAAAATATATGACATTTGAGTTTAACTCAACCACAAATCTAGCTCATGAAGGGAGTATTTCCCAAGATAATATAAGGAATACATGTTCTCATACGACAAATGATGTGGATGTCCACCACCACAATCACCACCACCCCCTACCCCACCCCCACCACCCACACATTTAGATGATGTGGACATTTGGAGCGTGGATAATATAAGATGGAGATTAAACATCATAAACAATAAATTTGAATAGGCCTGACCCTGATACTTAAAGAAATAGATCATAATACTAACTCAACCCCAAAATTAACTAATAAGTTGGAGATTGTCCAAGTTCATATAAGAAAGAAAGTTACTCATGTGAGACTTGTTGGAGATTTTAAGATGTCAATGAAAAATGAAAAATGTATCTTTAGATTCCACCAAAAAAACACCTTTTAGATTGCATCTCTATCTCACCTTTTCATTCTCTGTAACTTTAATTTAGTGGTTTTGCCTAAGATTTTAGGGACTAATATACAACAAATACTATTCTTCTTACCATCATTTATATATCAGTTTACAAATAAAATAATGTTATATTGTGTGATTTGCTTTATTTGTTGAGTTCATCGGAGTCCTATAATTTATGTTGCCGCTATTCTATAAATGTTTTTTCGTTTTATCCTGGAAAGATATAACCCAAATCTCAACAAAAGTGAAGGGGTCACTACAACAAAAACAATTTTTAGCGATAATAAATAGACACATTAATAAAGAGTGATAAATTCTTTATCGGCGGAATTAGTTAAGTGTCATTAGATTCAGTGTCGCTAAAGGATTTAGGGACATACAAAGAGTGTTAATTGCCGCTAAAAATACATATTTAGCGATAATTAAGCTATTGTCGTTAATTAATTATCACTAAAAATCATTTTTGATGTACGTTACCATTTCTTTAAGGACACATAAACAACTTGTTGACTTGGAATAAGTTTGTACTTTTAACTACATTTCTATTTAATTGTTTTTCTGTTTATAAAAACAACCACTGGTTTATATAATTAGTATCCGAAACATAAATAATATACAACTCTTAACAAGAACACCCGAGAGAAATGTGATGCCTATCTTCTCCAAAAAAAATTGGGATATTGGGCAATGGGCATTCCCAAATATCAACATAATCCTATAGATCACTATGAGCCTACAGGATTTACAAGTTGTACCAGCTTCAAGGAGAGTTAAACTATTCTTCAGGAAGAAATACTAAGCAAAAGGATAAGAATATTACAACTGTACGAAATCATCATACGTTAGCGCAGAACTTTTCTTCTTTCAAATCTTGAAATTCTGCTATTTCCATTTGTGAGTATTCAAAAGTCCTCTAGTCTACGATTGTTTGGGGTTTACGATTTTCCTTCCATTCTTTACTCTTTACATACTTGTATATATATATATATATATATATATATATATATATATATATATATATATACATGTATTGTTCAATGATGAAATACACAAAATTCTTTCATTCCTTTCTTTAAAGTAAAAATAAAAATACATTCTAAATATAGTGGACAAGTAAAAGCGAACAAAGGGAATAGTAATGGAGATTGGTCGGGTAGTTGGTTATATTAGGCTAACCATACTAATATAATCAGTACTTAGGTCACCATACAATTCCACATGTCATTTTCTTATTGGCTGATTAAATAACTAACTACTAGCATAGCAAGTACTGGTGTCCGGTGTCAACTTACTACTTTACCAACTTCACATATCTACACACTTCCTCAAGTTGAGAATGGAAAATGTTCTTCATTCCCAACTTGACTAATAATTATGAATGTTATTGATGTTCTAAGGTCTTGATAAAGCTATCAGTTGGTTGTTTTGTTGGAATTGAAATTGACAAAGTTGATACAGATCAACAAACAACCATGGAAGAAGAGATAACTAATCAAGCTCTTGTTGCAATAGAGCCTCACAATCAAATGAAAATCAGAGATAAACACAATCAGTTGTTCAATTCTCAGATAGAAGATATGGAAGTTTCACAACCTTTGGATAAAGCAATATAAGTTTTAATCTTGACCATCCAAGCTCTTTTAGAAGAATTAATTTGGAGGCTGATTTGGACAAACAGGAAAGGGCCAAGTGGAAGCAGAAATGAGGCAACAAATAATTCAATTTTACCTTGACAGATTTAATTCAAATTCTGTATAAAATAGTACATACATAGTTGTCCAAAATTAGATTGTAGTGATAGCCAATCAGATTCCATATACGTATAGGAATACTTTTGTTTTCTTCTCTTTAGGTATTTTGTATATATACATCACGGCTGAATTAATAGAAAGAAAGAAAAATTTTCCCATTCTTAGTCTCTGATTTTCCACATGGTATCAGAGCAACATTGAGAATCAGATCTCTTTGTTGCCTCGTCTTCCCTTTTCTTTATCCCTACTCTCCATTTCTCAGTTCAATAATGGTGACAACAACATATCCCACTTCGGTAGCTCTACAAGCACTAGAAATACCACCAACTCTGGAATTGATCACACACATCATTTTTATCTTCTTGCTTCAGGTTCTCCAGGAATGAGTCTTGTTAACTCACCCTTTAATGGGAAAGGTTATGGTGGATGGAGGAGATCAATCTTGATAGATCTTTCAACTAAGAATAAGGTTGGGTTCATTGATGATACTCACAAAGAACCAATTTTGATATCACCAGATTTCAAGCTATGGAACATATGTAATGATATGGTTCTGTCATGGCTGCTTAACTCTCTTTCAAAAGAAATAGCTGACAATGCTATCTACTCCAAGACAGTCAAGAATATATGGAAAGAGCTTGAGGACAGATTTGGCCAGTCCAATGAAGCACAACTCTATCACCTGCAAAAGGAGTTGAGTGACTTGGTGTAGGGTTCAAATGACATTGTTGGATATTTCACAAAAATCAAAAGTCTCTGGGACGAGCTTGATTCTTTGAACAGTTCTGTCAATTGCTTATGTGACTGCTAATGTGGTGGAAAAGGAAAAATGGCTAAGTCTATTCAAAATGAGAGATTGATCCAATTTCTTATGGGTTTGAATGATGTCTATGCTACTGGAAAGAGTAACATATTGATGCTCTCACATTTACCCTCTGTGAATCATGCTTACTCACTCCTAATGCAAGATGAAAAACAAAGGGAGGTGTATATGAGCACACACTATCTAAGAAACTCTATTTCTTTCTTGGCCAGAAATCAGAACACTCTTGGTCAAAGATTTGGATATTATGAGTCTAAGGGAAAGAAAACCACTATTATTTGTTCTCGATGTAAGAAACCTAGGCATTATGTGGATAAATGCTATAAGATAATAGGTTTTCCAAGTGATTTCAAGTTTACTAAGACAAAGAGGTTTCAGGGAAGTGTGAAGAGCAATACTGCTTACATAGAAGGAACACAATGACAAAGTAAAGCACATTTTAATAGAGAAGGACAGGGACAACATTTCACCCAGGATCAATATTCACAACTTATTTATATGCTTCAGAATGTGAGGGTGAATCAATCAGAAGGTTCAACTGATCATGCTTCAGTCAATGCAGTGACTTGTGCTGGTAAGGTTTTCAATAAAACACCTCATAAAGTTATTGATTTCAACCAAAGAACTTGGATATTGAATTCAGGTGCTACTCAACATATGTGTTTTGATTCAAAGATCTTCTTAGAACTTAATACTCTTAAGACTCATGTATTTGTCGATCTTCCTAATTCTCATAGGGTCAAGATTACTCAAGTTTGAAATGTCCTTTTACATACTAAACTCATTTTGAAAGATGTCTTATTTGTGCCATGTTTCAAATATAACCTCATTTAGTCTACAAGTTGTGTAAACAGTTAAGTTGCTTACTCATTTTTTCCTCTTTTGGTTGTTTTTTGCAGGGTCCTTCAATGAAGAGGCCTCTAACATTTGGTAAAGCAAGAGCAGGGCTATATCTCCTAGAGTCAAGTTTCCAGTACCTTAAGAGTTTCATCAGCACATCAGTTAATTTGTGCAATCAAGAAAAATCTAGATGTCTTTCTTTTCAAGCACTTTTTCAATTTTTGTAAATAATGCTTCTGATGTAAGGCTGTGGCACCATAGATTCGGGCATATGTCATTCCAATCAATGAAGAATATTTGTTCAGTTCTTGTTTCTCCTCTTCATTTTAATTCTAATTGCAATATATGTCCCTTAGCTAGACAATCCAAGTTACCTTTTCAATCTAGTAATATTAGTTCTAAGAAGATCTTTGAATTAATCCATATTGATACTTGGGGGCAATACAAAACTTTCTCTCATGATGGATACAAATATTTTTTAACTATAGTGGATGACTATAGTATAGCAACTTGGACTCATCTTCTAAAAACTAAAAGTAATGCTTTCATTGTCTTAAAAGTATTTTCTGGTGATGGTTGAAAAACAATCAACGTCAAAGCAGGTCCGACAATGTATTGGAATTGGGTGGAAGCAACCTGTCAGCTAAATTTTTTGCATCACAAGGTATTGTTCATCAAACCACTTGTGTTCATACTCCACAACAAAATGGTGTTGTGGAGAGAAAACACAAAGCATTTTCTCAAGGTATCGAGGGCACTACTTCATCAATCTAAATTGCCTATTTCATATTGGGGAGATTGTGTCCTGATTGCTACATACCTTATAAATTGATATCCCTCTAAAGTCCTTAAAAACAGAACTCCTTATGAGGTTCTATTTGGAAGTCCTCCTAATTACTCCTATCTTAGGAACTTTGGTTGTCTATGTTATGCTAGTACTGTGGCGCACAAAAGGGGAAAGTTTGAGCCTAGAGTCATTCCATGTGTCTTCATACGTTATTCTCATGGAAAAAAAAGGATATAGATAGCTTGTTTTGGATATTAGAAATATAATAGTTTCCAGAAATGTCAAGTTTCATGAAAATATTTACCCTTTTCCCACCATCTCAAGTTCACAAACCTCACTCTCAACTCGTATATTTACCACTGATTATTCTATCTCACAAACTGACTTTCTACCAAATATTGAACCAGATCCATTTTTACCTCAAAATCATGAACCTGAAAGTATGAATGAGGTGCCTAATACATCACATTTGGAAATAGAAATTGAATCACATCATGTTGATACAGGGAACTCAGAAGGACTTGACTATGTGACCTTCCATGAGACACAAGATATTTCACCTTCCACAGTCACGCAAAGAAAGTCAGAAAGAATACACAAGAAACCAGCCTACTTAGAAGAATGTCTACAATGCAGTTCTTGTGACAGATCTAACCAATACTTGTTCCAGTCGGCCTATTATCCCTAAAAGCTATTCTTTTGCTAGCCTATCCACAACAAATCAACAAGTCTTGAACTCTATTTCAAACATCACAGAACCAACTTCTTATGCCTAGGCAGCATTACATCCGGAATGGAAATTGGCTACGGAAGATGAAATTAGAGCACTCCTTGAGAATCAAACTTGGAAAGTCGTGGAATTACCAAAAGGAAGGAAAGCATTACCATGTAAATGGGTTTACAAAATCAAGCGTAATTATGATGGAAGTATAGAGAGGCTAAAAACAAGATTGCTGATTAAAGGAGATTTTCTGAGACTTATTCACTAGTTGTCAAAATGACAACTATTAGGTGCTTATTGACTATAGCAGTGAAGCAATGATGGAATATTTCACAACTAGATGTCAATAATGTATTTTTCCATGGAGAAATTGATGAGGAGGTTTTCATGAAGATACCAATAGGAATGCAATCACCTAGTTCCCAACATGTTTGCAAACTCAAGAAGTATCTATATGGATTCAAGGCAATGGTACTCAAAATAGGCAGAAGCTTTAAATTCCAAAGGTTTTGCTCATCACTCAATGACTACTCACTTTTCTTCAAGAAACTAGGAACTAATATCTCCATTCTAGCTGTCTATGTAGATGATATTATTCTAACAAAAAACAATGAAGTAGAACTAGTGCAGCTAAGAGAGTTCTTGCATTCAGAATTTAAGCTCAACGATTTGGGAGATTTACACTACTTTCTGGGACTTGAAATCCTTCGGGAGCCAACAAGAATAATAGTAAGTCAAAGAAAGTTTACTCTGAAACTTTTAAATGAGTTCAATTGTGATCATTTACCCCTAGTCTTTTCTCCACTCGATCCATCTTCGAAGTTGGATTTTTTCGCTGGTGATTTGTTAACTGATCCAACTTTTTATCGGACACTCCTTGGAAAATTGAATTATCTCACCCACATTAGGCCAGATCTCTCTTTCGCAGTTCATCATCTCAGTCAGTACATGTAACAACCAAGAGGACCTCATTTTATAGCTGCATTAAGAGAACTCTGATATCTCATGTCAAATCCAAGCCAATGCATTTTCCTATCTACTGATCTTTCATTCAAATTACTTGCTTTTTGCGATGCAGATTGGGGTTCTTGCCCCAACACTCGTAGATAAATCAGTGGGTTCTTTATCAGCTTGGGAGCTAGGATCCCCAATCTCATGGAAATAAAAAAAAGCAAGCATCTGTTTCTTTATCCTCTACTGAGGCAGAGTATATATCTATGAGAAGAGTTGTTTCAGAGATCACTTGGCTCACTTGATTACTCACAGATCTTAGAGCTAGTCCTTCAGTTCCGATTCCACTTCATTCTTAATAGCCTAGCCGCAATCCAATTTTTCATGAAAGAACCAAACATGTAGAAATTGACTGTCATTTTGTTCGGCAACAATTCCTTTCCATTTTGATTTCTCTTCAATTCGTCCCATCTTCCTCTCTTACAGACTTGTTCACTAAACCTTTATCGGGACCATCTCATCATTCAATTCTCGGCAAGTTAGGTCTTGCTTCACTCCCCTCCAACTTGAAGGGGGTGTTGGAATTGAAATTAACAAAGTTGATACAGATCAATAAACAACCATGGAAGAAGAGATAATTGATCAAGCTCTTACTGCAATGGAGCTTCACAATCAAATGAAAATCAAAGACAAACATAATCAGTTATTTGAATCTCAGATAGTCTACACTTCAAGTGGCCCAAGAAATAGAAGTTTCATAACCTTTGGATCAAGCAATATAAGTTTTAATCCTAACCATCCAAGCTCATTTAGAAGAGTTGATTTGGAGGCTGATTTGGACAAACAGGAAAGGGCCAAGTGGAAGCAGAAATGAGGCAACAAATAATCCAAATTTCCCTTGACAGATTTATTCAAATTCGGTACAAAATAGTACATACATAGTTGTCCAAAATTGGATTGTAGTGATAGACAATCAGATTCCATTTACGTATAGGAATACTTTTGTTTTCTTTTCTTTAGGTATTTTGTATATATACATCATAGCTGAATGAATAGAAAGCAAGAAATTTTTTCCCATTCTTAGTCTTTGATTTTCCACATGTTCTTTACTTGCAATGTAGTCAGTCTTGATAAGTCCTCAATGTAGTTTTTATTAATAAATAACAATCAATCTCTATGCGTTTTTTCATAGTACATGGAATTGACTGCTATCTACAAGATTGCCTTGTTGTCACCATACAATTCCATTGGCAACTGTACATCTACATGTAACTCTTGCAATAACCCCTTCAACCATGTTAGTTCTACAACTGTCTGAGTCATGCATTTGTATTCTACTTTAGCAGAACTCCTTAAATGATGTTTTGTTTCTTAGACCTCAAAGAAATGAGTGGGGTGCCTAGTTTAATGTAAAAATCAGATAGATTTTTTTGGACATTGGACATGAAGCTGAATCAGAATCACAAAAGGTCTCAATCTTCTCATTTCCTTTCTAGTCATCAATAGATTAAGTACTGGTTGACTTTTGACATACCTCACCACATGTAAGGCTACTTTATAATGAGATTTCTTTGGTGTATGCATGAATTGACTTAAGGATTGAACTACATATAAGATGTTCATGTCTTGTAATTGTGAAATACAAAAATTTGCCTAATAATTTTTAGTAAACTTCTCTGTCTTGCAAAAGCTCATCAACAGGATCAGTAGGAAAGCTCATATTATACACATTATTGGTTAATTTTAGGTTTTCCTCCATTAGTGTCAATTTAGATTTGGAACCACTCAATCCAGTTTCTGAGATCGTCTCGAAAACATACTTCCTATGTAACATAAGAATTCCCTCACTTGGTCTAGCAACTTTAATCCCCAAAAAATACCTTAGTTCACCTAAATCTTTCATCTTAAAGTTACTGTGCAAATTTATTTTTGCTTTATTGAAGATCATTCCACAAAAACAAGCAAGCCATCTGCATAGACATACATCAACACAAACCTACCGTTAGTGGACTTTGTAAAGAGGGAATAATCATGCTTGCTTTGTGTGAAGCCAAAGCTCATCAACGCTTGTATCAATATTAAGTTCTATTGCCTAGATGCATATTTCAAGCCATATAGGGGTTTAAGTAGCCAACAGACTTTAGATTTTCCATGACTACCAAAACCTCGTGGCAAGAACATATAATTCTGTTCAAAGAATCATTATTAAAAAAAAAACATTATTGACTTCCATTTGAAAATAAGCCAATGCTTAAGAACAACAATCTTGATCATAAGAGAAAAAATGTAATGAAAACCAATTTCCTTCTATTGAGTGCATCCTTTAGACACCAACATAGTCTTAAACCTCTCAAAAGTACCATCAACATGGTATTTCACACATTTAAAGCCAATCGGGACTTTGCTAAGAGGCAAGGCTACCACCTTTCAGGCGTAGTTGTGAGTAAGATAAAGGATCTTGAAAGAAAGAAGATGAAGAAAAGCTTGGAAATGTGAAGAGAGGTGAGCAAAAGAAAGATAAGATTAAAAACATGAATCTTTTCGAAGAGAAAAATGAGATTATTGTCCGATCTTTATCTGTGAATCCCCAAATATGCATCTTTAAGTGTTTCAACCAGTCTCCAATCTCTCAATAACAATATTTCAATTGTTCAAACTGGTGTATGTACAAAAGTAACTACAATAAAGCAACTTACTTCTGATATGAATTTACCGATTGAGCAAGATTCATCCACCTTTTTCACCTTTTTGAAATGATAAAAAGAACAAGTAGAAATAGAAGGACATACAAAAAAGGTAGGGATAAAGAAGGATAGACATTATCAATGAACTAGATGAATAGTTTAGAGAGTGTAACAGGTGTTGGGGAGGTTAAAGAGTTATAAGATAATTTGTAGGAGGAAGAAACGATGGAGAAGCAAAGGAAGGGAGATCATAGGAGGAAAAAATTGAGGATGGAGGAGTAGGATATGTTATAGAAATAAGAAGAAATTTAGAATATCCATGTAGAACAGTGCTAGGTAGCCTATTTATGATATATGTGATTGTAAGGATGTAATCACATCAGAATTTAAAAGGGATATTGACTTGAGATCTAAGAGTTCTTGCTATTTTCAAAAAGTATTTGTGTTTTCTTTCTACAATTTCATTTTCTTGTGGAGTGTGTCACACATGTGCTTTGGTGAAAGATATCTAAACAAGAACGACGACGGTTATTAAGAATTCATACATTGTCTAATTTCAAGGTTTTAATAGTGATGGAAAATTGATTTTCAATAAGGAGAAGAAAATCTTTTAATACAACATATACATCACTCTTAAGTCCCAACAACAAAGTCTAAGTCATACTAAAAGAATCATCAAAAAGAGTGGAAAGTATCTGAATCCATTATAAGTGATGACCATTTAAAAGTCGAAACATATACAAAGACAAGATCAAACATAGTAGTATATTTGGAAGTACTAACAAAAAATGGTAGCTAGTCTCATTGCTAATCGAAAAATATGACAATTAAGATGAAAAGTATTAGACAATAGATTAGTTATTACAGAAATCTTAAGCAACACAGATATGTGAGTATGTCCTAGTCTTTAATGTCATTAATGTGATTGTGGTGTGAATACTTTACTAAACATGCACTTGGAAGAAGAAATAGCACATGTGTTGAAGGATTGAGGATGTACAGGTCACTCTTATATTTTTATTAATACCCTTTATTTTGCCACTGAAAAGGTCTTGAAACATGCAAAAACTTTATAAAAGAGTATTGAGCTAGCTACTAGGTTACCATTGCTGAACTTAGCTTATTCAAGCTTGAGAACAAATATTTTATGTATTGAATTCTTCAGATTGAAAAATGAGTACAAAAGATCTTCTCTAACTGACCATGTCTACAATTTACTATCCATTGTCATTCTCTAATTGGTTGACTAAATAGCTAACTACTAACTAATCATGTACTGTTAAATTAGGTCTTAGGCCTAACTTACACCCCAAAAGCTAGCTCAAAGGAAGGAGAATTGCCCAAGCCTTATAAGGAGTCTACTCATCTCATTAACCACCAATGTGGACTTTTTTAATACCCCACCTCATCATGCCCATTGCTTAGCATTTGGTGCGTTGGCAGTTTTGGGTAATTTTTTGACCCACCTCGCGCCCAGTGCTTAGTATCTCGTGCGTGGACATTTTTTGGGCAATTTTTAATTTTTTTTTGGACCTCAACATCGGGTGAGATGGGTCCTAGTCTGATACCATATGAAATCAGGTCTTGGACCTAACTCACACCCCAAAAGCTAGCTCAAAGGGAGAAGGATTGTCCAAGCCCTATAAGGAGTCCATCTATCTCACTAACCACTAATGTGAGACTTTTGTTATTCTTTAACATGTACAAATGTTCATCAACTACTTTACTAGTTTTCCATCAAAATCTACAACCTTAATTTGGAAGTAGATACAAACTAAACAACCATCAAGTGTGAGGAATCCAATTTTGTGACATACTTTCAGGAAAGGAAATTCTCTAGTTAAATAAGGAATGAAATAAACCATGTCAATTTCAATATTTTTGTATCAATATGTAATGATAATTATAATTAATTAAGAAATCTGACCTCCATGTGTTGTTCCACTTCAAAAGTGTTAATGTTGATCAAGGTTTCTTTTGTATATTCACGATATCTGTCAATTGTCTTTTGCATGCTGAATTATTCCAAGAAGATAAAGTAATTATTAAGACTTCTGTAAGGTAAAACACGTCCCAAACATGAAAGATATATTGAACTAGGTAATATGTGTAATTAATGGATGTTATATATATTTGATAATTAAAATTATTTATTTTTCTATACATTCCATGTTTATGGGGAGAAAATATTTATGCCATGTAGTTCCTCTTTTGAGAATTTAGCTCATATTTGTGCTTAAACACTTTTTATATACTATTGTACACTTTTATACAAGATTACAATATTATGTATAATACTTTCTCAAGTATGATATTGTATAATGTCTAGAATATTATAGGGATAAGGTATAAATATTCCCTAAATTATGACTGAAATCGCAGAGACACACCTTAACTAAAGTTATAAGGTCTTATTACCCCGCTGAACCAATTTGTTTTGTAATTTTGTAGATCTTTTTGGCTTGCGTGGAGTCACGAAGTGTGCCACGTAAGCCAAAAGGTGTACGAAATTACAAAAAAAAATGAGTTCAAAGGGTAATTGTAAGTTTTGGGTCGTGGATCGCCCATGCGGAACGAGCCGACCCGACCTAATCTGTTCCATGCCTTATCCAAATTAATTAATTAATAATTAATTGGATAAATCATTTTAAAGGATAAGGCAGTTCAACATCTCCTTAAAAGACTCCTAGTGGGAGTGTTTTCCTAAGGGGTGTGAAACGTGAAAAAAGAGAGAGGAAACGAAAAAAAATACAGAGAAGAAAAACGTTTGAAAATTAGTCAAGAAACAAAAAAGTGTGTTTCTGAGAAAATAATCAAATCAACACATAAAAGAAGACTTTTAGTTTGTGATCAGATCTTTGTTTTCTAGTGATTCAAAGACGGACTTGAGCATCAACCTTTCAAAGAAGCAGATCAACGACTTCCACTTCGAATTATAAGGTACACATCTCGTTGTTGAATAACCTTAATATTCCATCAATGGTATCAGAGCCATTGTTTATGATCTCATCATGTGTTGCGTACTTGAGAATTCATTGCCTATGTTTATAAGAAATAAAATAAATTCTATGTCTTTTAAAATCAGTGAATAGAAAAATTGAATGATATTAATTTTTCATAATGCTTAGATGTGGATTAATTTTATGTGAAATAGGATTCAGAATCCTATTTGATTTTCAATCATAAAATAGATAGGATTTCTTCTCCTACTAAGAAATAAATTCTATTTTTAATACTGCTTATGTTTTAATAGTGATCTGAAAATAGAATGTACGATGTTTAGGTCGAAATTTCCTTTCTTTTCATAATCAGCTCGTGCTTAGCTTTTCGAAAACTTATTATAATGGAAAAACAGAATTATAACGAGTGAGATATGAATTATTAAAAAAATTGGATATTTTTTTTTGTTTTCAAAAAATTGCATCTGTCTAGAGCAATCTGAAAATTCGTTGTGCAGTTTTTGGGTGGAAAATTAGATTATTTGTATGAACTTCACGTTTTAAGCTTTCTGAAAACATATTATAACAAGGAAACCGACTTAAAACGATCAAGATATGAATTTTTTCAACAAATGACTGGAAAAAAAACATATTTTTTTGAAATTTTTTATTATTTTTATATGTCCTCTTTTAGGATCTTATTGTTCTTGAGTATTCGAATAGTCTTTATGTTCCTTAAACAGTTGCTTGACATTATGAGAAATTTGTGACATATGTTGTCACATTAAATGATATTAACCATATTTTAGTTTGTTCCCATTTCAGATATGGTTGAACGGGAACATATTCAAATTACTCCAAGTGGGAGTTTTCAAAGTATGTTAAGAAAAGGAAGGGTCATTCGGAGACAAATAGAAAACAATCTAAGAGAGTTCAATTCTTAGAAGATGGATCCCCATGGATGCTTAATAGAATTTCTCCAGAACTTTGTCATGAAATTTGAGAAACTTTATGAAAGTCACCCTCAAATTACAGATAGTGAAGGATATGCATGATTCCTTGCCAGAATTCTGGAAGAATGAACTTAATCAAGTTAGAATTGAAATTGGGAATGACGAAGAATTATGGAAGTACTATGTAAAAATAGGAGTTAAGTGGGTAAAGCTACACCCGAAGTGTATTCACATACTCCATTTTTTTATCAGATTAGTTTTATTTATTATTTTAATTTTATTAATGTATGAAATGAACATCTTTTATTGTGCTTTGATATGAATATTTAAGTTTTATTTTATTGAATAAGTGAATGATTATTCTATTGCGCAATATAATAAGGTGTTTAATTATTAGACATACATATCTGTGTGGTTATAGTCTAAAATAAATAATTGTACACATGAAGAAGTTAATTTTAAATTTTGGTTAAATATTTGATTCGTAGATGATGATGGATGCTTACATGTCTTTTCGATTTTACATTCAAATGTGACATCATTATGAGAATTTATTTACTTGAATGTGTATGTCGCATGCATAATTGTTAAAATTCTTGCCTAAAGATATGTCAATAACAGACATAGTATCAAAAGTATCATTACTGACTTAAACAAAGGTGAAAAACTTAGTGGTAATAATTACGACATCTGGAGTCGTAATATACGATATATGCTGAAAGAGCAAAAATGCTCTGGGAGGTATAAACCATGTATTGAATCAACCAAAAGAAGGTAATACTACACAACACCTTAGGGTGATGTCAAACATGGTAACTTAACTCAAGAGTGTTGGCCATGTTCTTTCAGATAAACAACAAGTTCAAGCAGTGATTCGGTCTCTTCCCAATAATTGAAAACATTTGAAGGTTAACTTGACCCATACTGATAGCATCAAAACTTTTTTCTGATATTGCATGCCATGTTGAACTTGAAGACGAGCGCCTTGGTGCTACTAAAGCTGCTTCTAATGCCTTTGTGGCAGAGTCAAGTGGTACAAAATCTTCAGGCTTCAAGCGCAAGAAAAATTAGAAAAGAAATGGGAAAGACAAAGAGACTGGAGAAGGACCCTCTAAGAAAAATAAGAAGCCAAACTCCAAGAAAGGAAAACGGTTTTTCAAGAAGAGAGACGAGCGAAATGAAGTGCTACAATTGTCGAATGTTGGGGCATTTCACTTTTGAATGCAATGAGCTGAAAATGTAGCATTTCGAAACGCATCTCAAAGTGCAACATATGGTTTCAAGCACTTCTTTACAAGCTGAATCTTATCCTATATAGATTGTAGACTCATGATCCATCGACCTCGTGAGTCGAGATAGAGAGGCGTTTGTGGAGTTTCGTCGAGTTTCATCTAAATCAAAGTGGATCTACGTAGGAAATAATGCTAGGCTGGAAGTCAAAGGTATAGGCACTTGCAAAGTGGACTTGCGTGGTGGTCGTTCCTTGATGTTGCATGACGTCCTATATACTCCATATATTCGACGAAACTTAGTGTCTGTGTCTGTTCTTTTAGACGTTGGTTTTGATTTGTTTTTTAGTTGTAATGGTGTTAGAATAACTCTAACTAATGTTTTATATGGTTTTGGACTTCGTTATGATCGTTTTATCGTATTAGATTGTAATCCTTCAACTTATGACTATTATGTTGACCGTTGTGTAATGGCATGTTATTCAAGTAACAATGATGTTGATATTATTACATGGAATGCTAGATTAGGTCACATAGGGCAAGATCGAATGAATAGGTTGGCAAAAGAAGGGCATTTAGGTTCTTTCACCAAAATTGAAATGCCAACTTGTGAAAATTGTCTTGCTGGAAAGATTACGTGTAAACCATTTGGAAAGGCTAAGAAAGGCTAAGAGAGCTGAGTTCCCATTTCAATTAATTCATTATGATATTTGTGGTCCAATGAATGTAAGGGTAAGGTCTAGTGCTACATATTTCATTACATTTATTGATGATTTCACGCATTTTGGTTATGTCTATTTGATTTCTCATAAATCTAAAGCACTTGAGTGCTTTAAAAGATATTTGAATGAAGTTGAAAATCAATTAGATAAAAGCATAAAAGCTTTAAGAACCGATGGAGGACGTGAATATTTGTCAAAATAATTTGAAGAATTATGTACTGAAAAGGGTATTATCAGACAATTAACTACTCCTTATACACCTCAACAAAATGGTGTAGCTGAAAGAAGGAATAGAACATTATTAGACATGACAAGATCAATGATGGCGCAGACAAATTTGTCTATCTCTTTCTGGGGAGATGCATTATTGACTGCAACTTACATATTGAACATAGTGCCTTCTAAGTCAGTGTCTTCCACTTTTTATGAACTTTGGACTGATCATAAAACAAACCTGAATGATCTACGACCGTGGGGTTGTGCGACATATATTAAAGACCGTTTTGGTGAGTTTGGTAAACTAAGTCCAAAAGGAAAGAAATGTATCTTTATAAGGTACTCTGAACGCTCTAAAGGATATGTGTTCATCGATGAACTGGAGGATGGAAGTATTACTGAAATTGTATCATGAGATGTTAGATTTTTGGAAAATGATTTTCCCAAAAAAGGGTGAAATATGTGAAGTTGAACCTCTGTACGAAATGTTGAATTCAGAAGATCAGGTAACGTTGTCAAACATACTTGATAATTCAATGGATCAAGAAATGATTCCTGGTTCGAGTGGGAGTTATGAATTTCAAAATCCTATACAGGAATCTGAACTTCAAAGACGTAAGAGTACAAGAAAAGGTGTACCTAAACGATTTTATGAGATTGAGGATTATGTTTTCCTGGTATCTCCCACAAAATTGGATGAACCTAATTCTGTAACTGAGGCCTTATCGAGACCTGAAAGGGATGAATGGTTAACAGCGATGAAAGAAGAATTAGAGTCCATGAAAACCAATAAAGTCTAGGATCTAGTTGACCTTCCAGAGGAACGTAAAGCTATTGGGAATAAATGGATTCTTAAAGTTAAACGTAAATCGGATGGGTAAATAAAAAGACACAAAGCACGATTGGTTGCAAAAGGTTTTACTTAAGAAGTTGGAATATACTATGAGAAAACTTTTTCACCAGTTATGAAGTTTACTTCCATACAATTACTTTTAGCTATTGTTGCACGTTTATGATATACCGTGAGTTTACGATATTTCACCAGTTATGAGTTTACAAGTTGTGTGTGTCTAGGGCCTTTTTATATTGGTTTTTATCATGTTTTGTAGGAAAGGTGTTCAGGCGCGGAAGTTTAGAGATAGCTGAAAGAAATGCAGAAAAAGGCATCCACGGAGGTGATCTACGGACCGTAGGTCCATTCACGGTCCGTAGGTTATGACCGTAAATCAGCAGGCATGGTGTTGAGGACAAATCAGGAAAATCTGACAAAAGTGTGGAACCACGGTGCCCATTGACGGTCCGTAGATTGATCTACGGACCGTACTGTTGATCCGTAGAGTGAGACTGCGAAGGTTCCAGTACCTGATTTTTTAAGATTCTAAGTATGGAGCTACGGAGGGGATTGACGGATCGTAGGTTGATCTACGGTCCGTACTGCTGGTCCGTCGTTTGCTTCAAAGAAGCTGAGTTTTAGAAGCTGAAATATTTTCTAAGTCCCGAGCGACGGAAGGGACTTAAGGACCGAAGATCCATCGACGGTCCATAAGTCAGTCTCGTGGATCGAAGACACGTACCTGAACAAAACTTTCCTTAATTTGTTTTCTTTTTTATTTAGGATTTGTTTTCTATAAATAGGACATGTAAACCTCGTTTTTGGGGGTTAGACACTATTATTCTATTTTTGCTTTGTAACTTTGGAGATTAATTTGCAACCCTAGAAATTATTGATTTCCCAAGTTCGTTTTGAAGATTTTGGATTTGCAATTCAAGTTAATTTTCTGGGTTTATTAATCTCTTTACGTAAGCTTATGATTTCTTCATCTACAATTATGAATTGTGTTCTTGCCAATATGAGTAACTAAATCCACAACTAGGGTTATGGTAACCATGATCAATTAACAAAGTATGAATAGTAAATAAACAATTCTTGACTAGTATTTTGCATGCATTGATAATTCTTTCGTTTAGAAGTCTTTTTAACGGTGGCCAACGTTAGAACTCGCCTTGTTACGACTTGCCGGACCAAGGAGGTAATTAACAAGAAAAGAATTATCAACATAGATTTAGTGTGATACTATCTAATAGGCTAGTGTCAATTGGTGCGAAGTAATAACTAAGCCAAACATCGATTATAATGTCTAATATGAGGTAAAGGTAAGGGTTAGTAAATTATACACACGTAGCCGGACCAAGGTGCGGGGTGAAATTCTCTAGATGTCGGACCTAGGATTTAGAGATACCTAACTTATCATTTTGCATGTAATACACTAGAAAATGATTGTTATTACTAGGATTACTGCGTTATGAGATTATGGGGAACACGTATACCCTAGTTATTTCTCTTATCTTGATAACAACCAAAGTTGAGTTTGATCATTGATTACTTATTAAATTCTTACTATTTGTTTCACACGAGCACAACCCCCCTTTTATTACCTGTTTCTGGAAATAATTTGACTAATTGAATATAATTGTTGGTTAAAAGTAAAGTCTAAACTATTTTCCTCGTGGGATCGATCCCAACCTACAAGCTGGGTTCTTTACTTGATAACGATCGCTTATGCTTCTGAAAAGAGGTGTAATTTGAGCGTATCAAATTTTGGCGCCGCTACCGGGGAATCTGGCTTTTAGATTTAGTTTTAACTACAATATTGAACGTTAGTCAAATATTTCCTAATTTTACTTTCTTTTCTTTGTTTTTGTCTCTCTCAGGTTTCGACTCTAGTGTATGCCAAGTACACGGAGCCAAGGCGAACCACTTACTCCGTACGATCCAGAGTTGAAAAGAACTTTGCGAATAATGAACAATCAAGGACTTCCAGTTCATCCTATCGGAGGAAATCTAGATGAAGCCGTTGAGTTACAGCAGCCAAGAGTAGTTGGTGGGGAAAATCGGGGTCTAGCTGAAAATCAATTGGGAGATGCAGTGAGAGTGCATGGTCCATCAGGCCCACAACACCATGACAACTACCGGGTCAACATCGACATAGCAGACTCCGATGGACCCATCGTCTTACCTCCTCTACCTCCGGGGCACACATTTGTGGTGACTAGTAGTTTGATGCAGATGCTTACAGCAAGAGGCTTATTTTCAGGATCACCATCGGAAGATCCACATGCTCACTTGGCCAAGCTCAGGGTGGTTTGCACAAGTTGTGTAGGTAGACCAGACTTGGATATGAATGCATTGGGTTACGAGTGTTCCCTCTGTCACTGACAGGCGATGCTGCAGTATGGTTCACTGAGCTTCCTTATAACTCAATTTTCACATGGGACCAACTAGCAGAGGTATTTAAAGCAAAGTACTATCCAGTGTCTAAGAAGCTCAATCACAAAGATAGGGTCAACAATTTTGTGGCATTACCTGGAGAGTCTGTGAGTAGCTCTTGGGACAGATTCACTACTTTCGTAAAAAGTGTCCCAAATCACCGTATTGACGATGAGTCACTGAAGGAATATTTCTATCGAGGACAGAATGATAACAATAAAGCAGTACTTGATACTATTGCTGGAGGTTCATATGGTGATTGTACATACGCACAGATTGCTGAAAAATTGGAGAGGATCTCTCGCAACATAAAGCGTGGAGCACTAGGAGGTCAGATACTGGGAGAAACACATTTGCTGTTCATAATGCTACTGTTAACTCTGCAGATGATATTCGTGAGGAGATGGCTCAGATGAGGACAGAGTTGGGGTTGGTATTGAAGCATGTGAGTGGAGGAGCAGAAAAGGTAAATGCTGTAAATTACTTAACTAGAACTCCACCACCAGTTGAGGAGTGTTACTATGAAGAGGACACTTATGCGGTGAATGATCAGACGGGGGGTTTCCGACCAAACGCCCAAGGATCCAACACGGAAAATTGGCGCCAAGGTCAAGGGAACCAAGGTCGGAACTATGGAAATTACAACCGAGAGGGTCACTATGTCCGAGATGGGAACTTCAATCGCGACAACAACTACAACAGGAACAACTATGGCAACAGAAACGATCGGGTTGGACCCTATGTTCCCCCTCAAAATCGGGAATCTGGTGCTAGGGAAGTTGGAGGTAATATGACGCGTATTGAAGATATGCTGCAGAAGATGATGAGAAGGTTTGATGACTGATGAGAATGTGAAGGAGATGAGAAACGACTTATCTGGTATTGGTCAAAAGGTTGATGCCCATGCAGTGTCAATAAAGCATCTAGAGCAGCAGATGACGCAGTTGTCTACTACAGTGAACCCGCGTCCTGGCACTCTTCCAAGCAACACCATCAGAATCCAAAGAATGATGGACATTGTATGGCAATTACTACTCGAGGGGGTAAGCAAACCATAGATCCACCTATGTCGTCTGTGGTGGAGTTGAGAATAAAAAAGATGGTGGTGGAAGTTAGGAGGAGTCAGAGGTTGTGACAGACAAGAAGTGGAGATACCTCAGAAAGTGGTTCCCATACCTAGACCTCCACCACATTTTCCACAGAGGTTAGTGAAGAAGACTGAAGATGGTAAATATCGCAGGTTTATCACTATGTTGAAGCAGCTTTCTATCAATGTCCCTTTGATAGAAGCCTTGGAGCAAATGCCTGGATATGCAAAATTCATGAAAGATATGGTAATCTGTGAGTTTTGAAGATGATGATAGATGCAGCATTGTAGTGCTATTGCTAAAGATCTCTGTGCAGAAGAAGGAAGACCCTGGTGCTTTCACGATCCCATGTTACTATAGGGTTATTATTAAGGCATTGTGTGATCTGGTGCTAGCATCAACTCATG